>NW_026884865.1:0-57457 GCF_032173495.1 Musca vetustissima | reverse complement strand
CGAACCTTTTTCCAATTGCATTCAATGTGAAGTATGTACTCTAGGAATGACATTGTGTGTATGTGTTTGTTTACTTGTGTGATTGAGTTCAAATTCAAACAGATACTATTGCTCTACGCCCAATAATTCATTATAGTTGGAATGGTTTGTTCATACGTATAGGCTGAGTGTAATTTTTTCTTGGTAGTTGCTGCACAGTGAAAAATGGGAAACAGATATAAAACTACATTTATGCGATTACGAAACAGCATTCAGATTGGCGTGTGTGAAGTTAGTTTAAATGGGTCCATATTTGCATATAGCTCATACACATATAGTTCGATTTCATATAAATAGTACAAAACCCTAAATAAATCTGCCTTATTGGAATACAGATTCGAGGTTATGCTTTCACCATCCAAGAATCCGGAAAGCCAAAATATAGGTTATGCGGTGAGAATATGAGTCCATCAATATACCTATATATATATTTTGAAATTAGGGGAGATCATTTTATGGGACTAGGAGTAGTAGCAACGTCTGTATGAAATTCCGAACAACTATCTACATAAAATTTAATTTTGATCAGATATATTTCTGTTTGAAATAAAAATTTCACAGACTTATTTTATGTCACTGTATTACATCCTCTGCAAACCTAAAATGCACTGAATAAACAACCCATAAATCGTTGCATTTAGTCATGGACTGACAGGACTCAAGTCGAGTCATCCCCAAAGTAAAGACCCCCCACACACACAACAGTAGCAGCAACGAAATTGCAATATTTCGACATATACCATCATTCAATACAAACTACGGGTATTGGGAATTCCCCACGGAAACACACGGACAAACAGACAAAACACACACACACTCGCACCTACCTCAAAATCGAGAGGAGCTCACAAACACAAAATAGTGGCAATATCCTCTAAATGCCTCTACAAAAATCCTCTAATGTTCTTCTAACGAAATATTGCTGCCCCCACTCTCGATAGGCTGGAGTGTAGAGGTGTATATATCCTGTCAGAAATATTACGAATGCGTAAAATCCCAACAATATTACACACGCTAATATCACTACATGCGCCTACCAACATGCCTATAAAACATTTCTAAAAATTGGCATTGGCATCTATGTCAGCCACGATAATCCCAGCATCACATGAGCTTGCACAATGATATGGGATTTCCTTTCGTAGTTTTCATCTAACCAATACTATGGTGATTTGATCATGTGTGTGTGTGCGTCTGAGCCATGTGAATGCCAAATCCTTAAGCTTATCGTGGCAATCAGGAAAAAGTGTCAAACCAACCTACCAACCAACAGATGAAGGCCAAAAACAATTTAAACATTTTAGAGGATTTTTGATTATTTTTGTGGAATTGAGTGATGCGAACAACACCACGCCACATCACACGAAATAATCCACTGGCTTTCCCACATCAATCATTAAAAGTCAAATGTTTTAGTTTTATGAGAAAAATTAATTTAAAGTATAAACTAATTTAAAAAAAATCCACCTGGGAGGATAAATCGTAAAAACAAACTGTGTAAAATAGATTCGTTTGGTATTGCGAACAATATATATTCCAAATTTTGGATAACCTGTAATTTCGGTAACTGTCACATTTAAAGCTTTTAATTTTTGTTTATTTGACAAAAAGGGAACTACACCATTAGTAACCAGGAAGGAAAGTATAAAAGTAGAAATTCCGTCTGAATGATATTCTAAACCACTTTGGGTATATACTAAAAATTCACTCAAAATCGATCAAAGTTTGGGTAAGTGGTTCCGATTTCAAAGGTTCGGAATTCTCCCCCTTTACAGAAAGAGATTTAATAGACATTGAATTATACAAAACCATTAAGGAAAAGTCGGACGATCCTAGTGGCCCATAGATCTCATTTTTAAGTTTTAAACCCTTTGGGGAGTTACCAGAAGGTGTGGACCGATAGAATGCATCTTGGGATATGATCTAGATTTGGTAAATAAATATTACTTTGCACGAACTTGCGGTTAAATCGGATATTCAATAAGCTTCGTATTAGATTCAAACATTTTCAAAATTGTTACCCTTTGTGGTAAGGGTCTATAAATCCCATTTTTAGATTCGAAAAAAGTTTGACAAAGCTATTACGATGTGCTGTGTTATATTTTCGTCCGATTTTAGGTAAAAGGGGCACCAAAGTCCCTCTATATCTTTCGATTTGCATGAAATTTGGCATGGAGTACTGAATTAGGTGCAGAACGATGTGTGCCAAGTTTCGAGAAAATCGGTTCAGATTTAGATTTAGCTCCCATATATAGTTTCGTTCGATTTATAGAAAATGGTGCAACAAAGTCCTTATATAACATTAGATTTGCATGAAATTTTGCATAGAGTATTGAATTAGGTCCAGAGTGATGTGTGCCAAGTTTCGAGAAAATCGGTTTAGATATAGATATTGCTCCCATATATAGTTTCGTCCGATTTAAGTTAAATGGTGGACCAAAGTCCCTATATAGCATTCGATTTGCATGAAAATTGGCATAGAGTACGGAATTAGGTCCAGAATGATGTGTGCCAAGTTTCGAGAAAATCGGTTCAGATTTAGATATAGCTCCTATATATATTTTTTTCCAATTCTATGTAAATGGTGCACCAAAGTTCCTATATACTTTCGATTTGCATGACATTTGGCACATCGTACTGAATTAGGTGTGCTAAGTTTCGGAAAAATCGGTTCTGGTTTCGATATAGCTCCTACATATACATATATATTCGTCCGATTTAACATAAATGCTGCACCAACCTTCTAATGTTTGTCCGAATAACACGATTTTTTGCACAACGTATCAAGTTGAGGCTTGAATAACGTTATTGCGTTTTGTTGAAATTGATGTAGATGCTGTCATAGCTTCCATATGTATTTCGAATTTATGTCTGAAAGAAATTAAAATTTTAACAGTGCGGCGACCGAATAGCGTGTATTAATTTTGCTATAAATCGTTTTTCATAAATTTGTCCCATGGTACGAAGTCGTCTTTAAATCTGCCCGAATGAAATTAAATTTATCATAGGTTGCAGAAAGACTTGCGTATGTTCCTTGGAGGGGATACAATATACCAAAAGTGGTGAAGGGTATCATATAGTCGGCCCAGTCCGACTTTACTGCTTTCCTTACTGGTTATTAATGAATTTGTCTTATATATGTAATATCGAGCCATATAAAGATTTTTATTCATTAATTTAATATTTTTAAATCATAAATAACATATCCCGGGAGGGGGGAAAATAATTGCGGAATTATTAAACCCTATTGAAATTGGGAAAAATCGGAGTAGATTTAGAAATAGCTCCCATATATAGTTTCGTCCGATTTAAGGCAGGGTGCACCAATGTCCCTATATACCTTTCCATTTGCACGAAATTTGGCATGACATACTGAATTGAACCTCGAGTGATGTATGCTAAGTTTTGTCGAAATCGGTTCATATTTTGCTTCCATATATATTTTTTCCGATTTCAAGTAAATGGTGCATCAAACTCCTTATGTGTGTCAGATTGACATGAAAATTTTCACAACATCCAAATTGAGCTTAGAATAACGTAATTACCTAGTTCTAGAAGTATACATACATAGCCCAACGGATGTCCTAGTGATATTTGTTTGAAGTCGATTTAAATACTTTTGTCCCATTGAAACAAACCAATGACATGTTTATGGATTGATCTAAGTCGTTTCACATTTAGATAAATGTAACATATTTTAGTTCACCCAATTTCATGTTAATAGTCCTGTTAAATATATTCATAGTTGTGATGGATATCATATAGTCGGCCCCGTCCGACTTCACTACTTTCCTTACTGGTTTTCCTTTTTTTTTTTGAGCAGAAAATCTATCACTTTGAGTTTTTCCTAGTCAAAAGCAATAAGTCATGTAAAGGGGTCAATATGCACTCAAACCAAAGAGTGATATTGAGAAACATCTACATCTTCGACGTGCGATTACCACTATATGAAACTTTGCGAAGAGATACCTTCCTGTATATTATTAAATTATTAATTAATTCTAAAAAGTAACATTATTTATTTTAAAAAAGTAAAATTTTTTCCTTGAATATAAAAATATCACCTCTTATTGGAAGAATCCGAATCTATTCATCTCTCACGATAACCGGCTTAGAGATTTTTCTTTGCTTCCTCTCCACTTCTTCTTCTTCATTAATAGTTTTACACTGATATTGATGTCCTTTCACAATTTCGGAAGGATATAAATGCCAAAATGTAACACGCGACGTGGCAGAGAACAAATGCCAAATACCAAAATGTCGAAATGTTTTGCCAGGCAATGCTCGCTGGCAAATCGAACTAAGGAAATACATAGAAGAGATATTAAATATGAGGATGTGATCGAATGTTACGAATGACCGGTGTCTGAAGTTAAGAGGAAATTCTATTTTTCGTTGGAATGTTGTGAAAGGAATTTAAAATTAACTTTCTGACAAGAACAGTTTTATGCCCAAGCAACACCATCTTCAATAGACTTTACTGGAAAAACTATATATCCCTTTATATATATAAGTCAGTTCAATTTGAGAAATTGAACAAAATATTGATTCATGTGCATTAAAAGTAGAATGTGTGTGTTTTCTCTTGTCTGTTTTGTAGTTAGGATTTTTGTAAAAAGAGGTCTGAAGTGTTGGTGGAGAAGTGAGTTTTATAAGAAAAATATTGCTTAAAATTTAATGGTAATTTAGCAATTATTTTTGTGGATAGGATGTTTCCTTAAAAAAACTCGAATTAAAATTGTCGTTCAAAATATTTAATATATATCATCTTCACTTTAATGACATTAGTTTGCAAAGCCCCAAATTTTTCGTCGAGCACCCCATACCACACCACATTTTTATACCCTTCACCACTCTGTGGTACAGGGTATTATGTCTTTGTGCATATGTTTGTAACAGGCAAAAGGAAACGAGATAGACACATGGTTCTTTTTGAGAATATTCATAGAATCACTTTCTGAGTCGATTTATGTATGTCCGCATGTCCGTCTGTCCATTTATTTTTGTGAACAAAGTACAGGTCGCATTTATGATACGATTTAGATGAAATTTGGCACAAGTCACTTATTTGGCCCAAGGACGAAACCTATTGAAATTGGGAAAAATCGGTTCAGATTTAGATATAGCTCCCATATATATTTTCGTTCGATTTAAAGTAAATGTGGCACCAAAGTCCCTCTATATATTTCGATTTGCACTAAACTCGGCACAGAGTACTGAATTAGGTGCAGAATGATGTGTGCCAAGTTCCGAGAAAATCGGTCCAGATTTAGATATAGCTCCCATATATAGTTTCGTCCGATTTAAGGTAAATGGTGCGCCAAAGTCCCTTTATATCATTCGATTTGCACGAAATTAGGCATAGAGTACTGAATTAGGTCCAGAATGATGTGTGTTAAGTTTCCTGAAAATCGGTCCAGATTTAGATATAGCTCCCATATGTATATTCGGCCGATTTAAGACAAATGGTGCCCCAAAATCCCTATTTATTATTCCATTTGCACCAATGTCCCTATTTATCACTCCATTTGCAATTTTGCAGAGCGTACTGAATTAAGTCTAGAACGATATGTGTTAAATTTCGTGAAAATCGGTTTAGATTTAGATATACCTCCCATATATATTTTCGTCTGATTTAATGTAAATGGTGTCTTCCGATTTTACACAAAATTGACACAAATTTTGTACAATGTACTGGAGTTAGAATAACCCAGAAGTTGGATATAAATACTTCACCAAGGTGGGTCCAATCGGCACAAAATTTTGCACTTGGTACTGAAGTTACTATAACATAATATGTGGCAAGTTTAGTTGAAATCGGTTAAGATTTAAATTGATTAACATAATTTTGTCCCTGGTCCTTCAAAAATTTGACGTCTGTTAGGATTGAATCGTTGGATATACCCAACGTGGTGAAGGGTATCATATAGTCGGCCCCGTCCCGCTTTACTACTTTCCTTACTGGTTTAACATTCTCTTGGAGTATGCAAAATAGCTTTGCTGAAAGAATACAATGCAATAGGGCATCCACAAAGCATCACTATTTTATCTCTGTTAGTCCCTGTATTACTTTTGTAAGAAATTAATTTTTTTATTCCAGCTAACTAGATGATTGATCTGTTGTTGCCTATCCTTCGTGATGGGACTGTCTATACTATCTATCGTTGCCTAGAATTTTGAGCTTTCCTCCTTGTTGACCTATCGCCTACCACTCCTCCCGTGTTAATGGCTTCAAATGGAAAGAGGTATAAGCATCTGTTTACAAAAATTCTAAAATCTCTTAACTAATTGACCATCATCCACTCGGGTTTGCACCTGGGACCCATCGATGTGTAGTCTGGCACAATATCCACTGCACTTTGCAACCCCATGTTTTGACATAACTCCAAAATAAATGTCGCTCCTGATATTTTGATAAATATTTTGTCGGTCCTGTGTTCATTTTTCAACCGAACTTTCTGTAATTTGGCAAAGGCACAACGATTCGAAATTGATCTATGTTTTGTTAGTTGCCCTGTTGGTGGGTAGAAACGCTTTCGTTGGAGTGTTTTAAGATAAGAGTCTAAAATCCCACACGCAACGTTGATAAGGCTGTTGTGGTTGGTGTTGAGATTTTATGATTTTATGGGAAAATCTCCACAGATCAAATTCTATTATTAGAACAAATAGTTTATTGATAAGTATTGTGTATTTGAGATTAGGCTAAGCAAGAGTTGTTTAAATAGAACATAAGGATAAATATTTTAAAATAAAATTAGTGCTTTACAACCACTCAACAAGAACGGTCGGGGTCGCCGAGTCTTCTAATTTATTATACAGGCGAGCTGCGGCTGTCTGTATATTTTCTAAAGTCGGTTTATGCATTAACACACCCAATATTTTTGTATTTTAAAGATTTCTGTTGCTTTTTTCCTGCCGTAGTTTGGCTTTCCGAGGTTTTGGAGGGGAAAACAGCTATACCTAACATTTTACAGTATAGGTCCATGATTTCACACATAAATCCCAACCTCATTTCATACATCCCCATATAAAGATTCCGTGCCATATGAGGTACTTTCATGGCCGTAGACTAATTTTCCAACTGTTGTAATCACTCTGGGTAGGCGGTTCTTCTCTTTACCAAAAATTAATTATTTATTTATAATTAATATTCGCCCCTTTTAAGGGTAGTACCCATATAACCCCCTTTTTATACCCTTCACTACACTGTGGTGCAGGGTATTATGTCTTTGTAAATATGTTTGTAACAGGCAAGAGGAAACGAGATAGACCCATGGTTCCTTTTGAGAATATGTTTAGAATCACTTTCTGAGTCGATTTATGAATGTCCGTCCGTCCGACCTGTCGTCTGTACAGGTCGCATTTATAATCCGAATTGAATGAAATTTGGCACAGCTCATTTATTTGGCCCAAGGACGAACCCTATTGAAATTTGGGAAAAATCAGTTCAGATTTAGATTCAGATTTATATATAGCTCCTAAATATATTTTCGTCCGGTTTTATGTTAATGGAGAACCAAAGTTCCTATATATCCTTCGATTTATAGGCAAAAGGAATTGAGAATATGGTTCTTTTTGAGAATATGCATAGAATCACATTCTGAGTCGATTTATGCATGTCCGTCTGTCCGTCCTATGTTTGTTCTACATTCACGAAATTTAACAGCGAGTACAGAATTTGGTCTAGAATGCTTTTTGTTACGTTTTAAATCAGTTCAGATATAAATATAGTTCACATATGTATATATAATAATTTAGTCGCATTTTATGTAAATGGTGCACCAGGTGTAGATATAGCTCCCCCATATATTCTTGTCCGATTTTAAACAAATGGTCCAAATGGGAGATCATATGTCTGTTCGCATATCATGAAATGTTCCATATATTTTTTCATACGATTTCATCAAAATGATGTACGAAATAATTAAAGTTCGTCCGCTTTGGACGCATTAGTGCACAACGTAGCGCATGGGTTCATATACGCCCATTTATATATAGATCATACACATATTTTGCTAGATGATTGACATTCAAATTTTCATAAATTTAAAATTGGTTGTTGATATGTCTATTCTATCTAAAGGATATTGTATATATGAGCATTTCTTGTATTAACCCAAAGTGGTGAAGCGTATCATATAGTCGGCCCCGCCCGGTTTTTTAACTTTGCTTACTAGTTTATATTAAAATAGTTAGGTTATTAGGCGAATTCTACCGTAGTATGGGGAATAGTCGTTACTCGAAATAGTCAGTTTTTCCCCATAAAGTATATAATTCTAAGACGTTTTAGCCATCTAATGTAATCATTCCGTCTTCTAAGCATAATAGAAAACTCGATCCTGACCATAATGAAATTTTATATATTGGCCAGCAATTAGGCAGCTCCCCCAAATAATTATACCTCCTGAAAGAAAGAATAGAAATACAAAACTGTTGGTCCCTTCTTAGGCCTGAACCCATATAACTTTGGACTCTAAATTGCAGTAGTTTGAGGATTTTATACTCTACCACGCGTTATCAGTTCATGTTTTGGGGTTTTCAGATTTTAGGAAAAATCCCCTCTAAAATTTGCTGAAATTTGTATTTGGTCTACAGAATGGTTTACATAAATCGGTTTGTAGAATATCGGTATAGGTCTTCTTTTTGTACGTTCCTTATATTTTCATTGACAGGTACCATAACGCTTTTTCAACTTGCTTATATTAAAATAGTTAACCGGTTTGTTCCGTGTTCCAAGTATGGAATTCTTAGACGATCTGTTGTAAGCATTCTACCTTCGGAATGCTTCAGAATATTAAGATAAAAACTAGAACGTCAGGTGTGTCGGAATTAAATATGTCTGCCCGTATTTAGGCCAAGGCCCCATATAAGGATACGTACCCATTTTCGGTATTTGTAATATTTAGCGTGAAGGATTGTGATGGAAACATGTTATGTTGGAAATTCGGAATGCTTCAGAATATTGAGATAAAAACTAGAACGTCAGGTGTGGGAATGAAATATGTCGGCCCGCATTTAGGCCAAGGCTCCATATAATGATACGTACCCATTTTCGGTATTTGTAATATTTAGCGTGAAGGAAGGTATTGTGATGGAAAAATGTTATGTTGGAAATTAAGCTATATCGCTCCTTTATTAGGCATAGCACATCATATATACTCCAAGGGTTCGATGTATTGGTCCCTTTGTAGGAATAGCCTCGAAGGAAATTTTTTTGTAATGACAATTTGCATATCGATCCAGCAACTGCCACCCACAAAATAAAATTCTGTGTACGTTGGTGATGAGCTCATATAACTTCGCCCTCTAAAATGTAATATTTTTATCATTATCACTATCCAAAGTTCGACCTTGCCTTTTTCACTTGTTAATATTGTATTTCTTAAATTAACAAAGCCCACGTGACGTATACGTGCCCTGAACATAAATACATAACGTATACGCCTCATATGCCCATTGAAGGTATATCCGGTTTGATAATTAAATATGTAATATTTAAAATAACATATTTGAAATCCAATTAAAAAAACAAATTTACACACACCCACATATAATTAATTCAATACAAAAATTAAAACGGACAACAGCTCTTTGACCCGTTCTACATGAAATCTGCCGACAGAGGTTAAGAGAAAACGGAATTATGCAAATTTAATCAATTATGTATAAATTATATACACATTAAAAAAGTAACAACAACATCATCACCAGCAACGACAACAACAACACCACAACAGATATACGTAAGTCAATCCACAATTATGTTGCACACAAAACGATTAAAAAACCGCCCAGACAACAGAATATGTTGAGCCATAAAGAAATCATAAAATAACAAGGCCACAACAGCAACAATACAACGAAAACTACAACAACACCAATGGTCAAATGACATGCAATCAAAAAGTGCAATTAATTTTGATGGCACACACAGCAACAACAACAAAATGTGCGGCAAAAGGTTATTGCAAGCGATGTTATGTCAAAACTGTGGCAAATTGAATGCACAACAAAAGGCCAAGGGTCCCATTGACCATTCCCACTCACTCACTTACACGTTAATTGAGATATTGAACGGGACAGTAGCAATTGATTTTTCATTGTTTAAAGTTTCATTGTTAGTTTTGCCATTCAAAGGACTCGTGTGTCAATGGCTACCACGAAATGTGCGTCTGCCTGTACCACAACAAAAATTAAATAAACAACAATTAAAATTAATTGAAAATTAATTACCTAAATAATTTGCCATTGAAAACCAATAACAGCAAAAATAACAACTGTTTACTTTTTAATTTAATTGCAGGTTAATAAAAATGCCCAAATGACATCAAAGAATTCCGTATCTGCATCTGGCATTGGCATCGGTTCAAATATGAATGGTGAACGCAAACGCTGGATACACGATCCAACAAGTGAGTATTAAATTATTTGCGAAAAAATTAAAATAAAAAAATTTACATGCCGAAATAATTACTGCACAACACATCATCAAGTATAAAATTTGGTCAATATAGTGAACTTGTATTGATAAGAGTTTTCCAACTTTCTAAGGACCGTAAAATGTTTATGGAAAACACAAAAAAGTCTTTTTTGATAGTCTTGACAGCGCTAAAGACCTTTGACTCACAATTGCAGCTATTTCCTTTGTATTTTCCTCAACGGAAATATTGACAAGAGTTGCTTATACGTGTTGGGGAAATACTACTGATCTGAAATCCTCCTACGGTCAGATTATAATATTTCCTTACAGAACCAAAGTTTCCCTTGATCAAAGAGAGTTATTTGAATTCAATAACACAATGCGATAATATTGAGTTATAATAACAGCCCTTCGACCCAAGGTAGTACTATGACAATTTACCACTAATAATATTGTAGATGCCTTGAAAGTCATCCATAAGTTTGGACTCCAAGAACTGCATTTACATGGTGTTGGTCTGTAATTAGGGTCACCTATTCCATTGGAATGTTATTTTCCCCTGGTGATAAGTCTATTGGTTTAGGGGTTCTGATTCTTGTACAGTCGGGCCTATCTCGAAACCATGGAGTTGTCCTCTTACGTGCCTGGGTTGTGGATACTATCCATAGGATGATATCATGGATGATTGTGACGGTACACCCAAGCCGGTACTGCATCGACAACATCCTGTTGGGTCAATGTATGGGTGTGACCTTCGCCACACCACACAGTTCTAAAATCGGCATTCTGACATGTTCCATCATGTATCGCTTGCAGTCGCCTATTATCGCCCCACTGATGCAGCAAAGAGGACATTGTTCCTACGTCTTGATAACCCAAAAAAACAAATTACAACCAATTCGGTAGGAAAACGTGTCCAACATCCTTAAAATATCGAATATTGTGAAATACCGTTATTTGGGGGCTACCCTGAAACTTGTGTCAATATTAGTAATTTTTGGTACGGATATGTGTTCTTCAATGAGAACCTAAAATACCAAATTGCAGTAAGTTCTGTTGAACTTTATTCCTTGTTGTCTGCTCGCTTGTCAAATAAAATACGTCTGCTTCGTGTGGTTGCTATGTACAGAGTAGTTTTATTTACAGCTTACATCTATTTAGGTAGCCTTAACACTAAGAATGATATCGTCTAGAGTGTGTTTCGCACCCTACTCCCTACTCAGTTATTCTGGGTTGTGTGTTGTAACAGACGTAATGTGTGAATTCAATAACTCCAACAAATTCGGTTAGAAAACCAGTCCTAAATACCGAACATTGGGGTGCCGCTATATGGGGGCTACACAAAAACTTGGACCGTTATATCTTATTTGCTACACAAAACATCCTAGGAGTACTAGCGAATTTCAGAGCTCTATTTTAACTATTGCGATCTCAATCGTGATTTCAACAGACGGCCAGACAGACAAACACAAGTCGACATAAACTTAAATTTTGATCAAGAATAAAGTTTTATATCGATGACGGGGTCTCCGGTGAATATTTCGAAGTGTTGCAAACGGAATGACAAATATAAAACACACACCACCTTATGATGGAGGGTATGAAAACTGGATGTAATTCCGAAGACCTTTGCAAGCCATTTTTTACACTTTTTTACTTGTTTTGACAGAATTTTTTCACCACTGATCATTTTTTCAGTAGGGTATTCATTCCAGCCCTTGAATAGTGTGACTGTGGACTTGGCGTATATGCATATGCATATAGCATTGAAAATGCTAGCCAATGCCATGATCGTACAATCATCCACATACATTATGCCAGACGTTAACCAGTCCCGACCTTAGGAAACTCCCTTTTCGCTCTCCGGATTTTCGACCTCTTAGTACTGAATACCACACATGGGTGGTGTTCGGACATATAATTTATTATTTAGCGGTTCAAATTAGAGGATAAGCTTCCTCAGTTTTTCTCTATATCGTCGAACGGGTCAAATTGCCGACGCTCAGTCAGTCATCTTTGAGCATATGTTTGTAACAGGCAAAATCTGCATAGACCCATGGTTCCTTTTGAGAATATGCATATAATCATATTCTGAGTCGATTAATGCATGTCCGTCCGTCCGCCTGTCCGTTTGTTGGTATTAAAGTGAAACAAAATACGGGTCGCATTCATAATCCGATTTAGATGAAATTTGGTACAGCTCATGTATTTGGCCCAAGGGCGAACCCTATTGAATTTGGTTTGATTTAGATATAGTTCCCATATATATTTTTGTCTGATTTAGTTTAAATGAAAATTAGTTCAGATTTAGATATAGCTCCCATATATATTTTCGTCAGATTTTATGTTAATGAAGCACTAAAGCCGCTATATTTTCTTCGATTTTTACGAATTTTGACATATTGTACTGAATTCAGTCTTGAATGATGTGTGCTAAGTTTCGTAAAAATCGGTTCACATTTAGATATAGCTCCCATATAAGTTTTCGCCCGATTTAATGTAAAATCGATAAATTGTGCACTTAAGACCCAAAATTTGGCCGATTGGCACACAATTTTGTACAATGTACTGAAGTTACTATAACATAAGGTGTGTCAAGTTTTGGTGGAAACGGTTCAGATGTAGACATAGTTCCCATATATAGTTTCGTCCGATTTTAAGTAAATGGTGCACCAAGACCCAAAATATGGCCATAGGCACAAATCGTATTGATGTTGGTATAACCTAACGTTGGCTAATTTCGTTGAAATCGCTCCAGATTTGGATATTACTTTCAAATATATTTTCGTCCGATTTTAAGTAAATGGTGCGCCAAACTCCTCCTGTTTAAAAAATTGACACGAAATTTTGCACAGCGTACAAAATCGAGCATAGAATGGCGTAATATCGTTTTGTAGAAATGTGGACATAGTGCATATACATGGTTTCGACAGACTGTATGTTAATAGGGCTCCAAATAATCAACGGGTGTCCGATTGAGATTTGCTTATTTATTTTGTCCCATTCTAATTCGTTAACGAAATTCCTTAGCGGTCTATGATGAGCAGTTCTGCATACCTTCTTCAGAGATACATTTTAGGTATTTCGATTTTTTTTTATATCCTCAATAGTAACCAGTAAGGAAAGTACTAAAGTCGGACTGGGCAGACTATATGATACCCTTCACCACTTTGGGTATATTCTACATATGTATCCTAACAAACGTCGGGTTTTTGTTATATATCTATATATGAACCGATTTCAGGGAAACTTGCAAGAGACTTATGTGTATTACTTCAGTACGTTGTGTCAATTGGCCTAGCTATGGTGCACCATTTACCTAAAATCGGGCGAGACTATATATGGGAGCTATATCTAAATCTGAACCGATTTTCACGAAACTTTGCATACATCATTCTAGACTTAGTTCAGTACGCTTTGCCAAAATTCGTACAAATGAAAAGATTTCCAGGGACTTTGGTACACAATTTACCAAAAATTGGGAGAAAATATATTTGGAACTATATCTAAATCTGAACCGATTTTCACGAAACTTTGCACACATCATTCTAGACTTAGTTCAGTACGCTATTCCGAAATGTGTGCAAATCAAAAGATTTCCAGGGGCTTTAGTAGACTATATACCTAAAATCGGACGTAACTATATATGGGAGCTATATCTAAATCTGAACCGATTTTCAGGAAATTTTGCACACATCATTCTAGGCTTAATTCAGTACACTATGCCAAATTTCGTGCAAATCGAAAGATATACCTTAAATCGGACGAAAATATATATGGGAGCTATATCTAAATCTGAACCGATTTCTATAGGGTTCGTCCTTGAGCCGAATAAGTGACCTGTGCCAAATTTCATCTAATTCGGATTATAAATGCGACCTGTACTTTGTTTACAATTTAACATGCACAGACAGACGGACGGACGGACATGCATAAATCGACTCAGAAAGTGATTCTATGCATATTCTCAAAAGGAACCATGGGTCGATCTCGATTATTTTGCCTGTTACAAACATATGCACAAAGACATAATACCCTGTACCACAGTGTGGTGAAGGGTATAAAAAGACGCATTCCTTTCACCAGCATCTTCAGTTTGTGGGAGAGGTGGAATCAGCGGAGGTCAAGTCCAGTGAATGATGTTTGACGCATGAAAACGATTTTGTTTTTGGTCAATAACACACGCACTATTATCGATGTGTAATCTCCATAATTATCCTTTCTTTTATCCAAATTTCAAGGTAGTATTCCTTATTGACCGTACGACCTTGTGACAGGAATTCATGATGCCACACACCATTGCTGTTGAAGAAAACCTTTACATTTGATCGAACTTGGAGTGTATTCTTCAGTTATGGCGCTTCTAGACGTTTCTATTCATTGGACTTTAGTTTCAGTGCCAATGATATACACCCATGATTCGTCACCACTTACGTCGTTAATGTCGTAATGTGACCTTTATATCCGCCAACGTGGATTCAAAAATGCATTCAAAATTATTTATATCAGTCTGGACCATTATAAGGGACTGTTCAACTTTTGCTTCAATTATTTCGTGGCTCTACCTTCATTTTTTTAAATTCTATAACTTTAGTGACCTATCGTCTCAACGAATGAGTAACCAAATATTTGTGACGTCTAGAGCCAATATGTCAGTGTATTCTCTATCTAATATTCACTTCAAATTGAAGTCTAGTTTTATCCCACATGTCATAAATGTCATATCCAACAGAAGAAACATAAATGTCTTGTCAATATCTTGTGGCAGAATAAATACTAGTCTTCCCTCTCGTATACAAACAACTCCATATGTATGTGAGTGTGTGTAACATAGAACTGGGCTAATGGAGCTTATCAAACCCAGAACAACCGAAGCATTACCGTTATGATGCTACCTTACAAGTGGTTACAAATGCTTAGGCATATGGTCTGCATATGAAAAAAAATTGGAAAACTCAAAAAAAAAACGAAAATCTTTTTTTGTGAAATAGCAACCAGCAACACGAGTGCAACCAACGACAGCAACAGAAGATGAAGCAGAAAACTGTCATACATGTTGTTGTGGGCTATATTTGAAAATGTTGTTCTCCTCTTCTTCTTTGGAACAAATGGATGGCAAACGGTAATACCCTTGAGGTGCTGGATAATCGGCCCACCCACACACACACTTACACACATGCAATGAATACAAGTGGATTGAAATGCAAGGTGATTTTCTAAACAGACAAAAAACAAATATCTATGTAATACAATACATGAGTAAAACTTTTACGAGTATATATGTCCCGCAGTCAAAAAATCGAATCAAAAAGCAACAGCTGTCCTTTTTCTTGATGACTTTATACACATACATGGATACGACATTTGCCAGACAATCACCCTTCAATGATGCCTTACAATGACATCACTTTAGGGGGAGGGCGCACAAATGTTGACTAAATATGACCTAGTTTAATTTTTTTACCGAGAAACTTAATATTTTTTTTTATTTTTTTATTAAATTGCATTTTTATATTAATAAAACTTTTATTGTTGCCATGTTAGAACAAGTAAAAGTATTTACCACAACACTGGCGTAAACCCCTAGCATGCATGTGCGCACCAATGTTGGTTGTAAACTGAAAACATAAAAAAAAAACAGGAAATTATTAAACTTTAATTAGATTTTCTTTTGTTGTAACCTTTTTTGCGAACTTTGTTGATTACAGGGTATTCATACGCTTTTTTTCTCCCTATTACAGGCGATCTCTGCCGTCCATTAAGCTGTAAAAAACGTGAAATATGCCTGCTGGAAAATGAATACAGTGCAGTTTGTGTATCGAAAAAGGAACTGCACAAAAATCGGTAAGTTTGAAACAATGGAAAGTTTAATGTTTTATATATCGTCCATTAAGGATTAAAAACAAATATCCAGTATTGAATAGTTCTGCAATAATAATTATAAACCATTATTTGATATTTTTTGAAATCATGAAAAGTTGTGGAACGGAAAACTAAACTACTAAAACCTAAATCAACACAGCAATCAATCAGAAGTTGGCAGCCCTAGTTACCATTTTTCACGGCCAAATTTTTCAAGAAAAACGTTTACAAAAAGAACGTGTTCTATTAAGTTTGATTAAAAATGTTACTAGTTTCACAGAACGGGTTTCGATTAAAAAGCAGCAAAAATGCCAAATCTAGTAGATTCTTTTAGGTTCGGGAACTATTAACATATGTTTCCAGACATGTTCACCAAATCACTTCAATTGGAAAGTGTATCAAAATACGGCGAAGCTTTATCTGTAGGATATGTCAAAACAAAAGATGTTATTTACCAAAACTCACAGCAATAAAATTGCAATTTTCAAAATTTCTATTTCCCTTTTTTTCGTCAATATATATTCAGTTATTTTCATTTGATTGCAACATTTTTTTCAGCCAAAGATTTAAAGAACATTGATGAAATTATTTACATTGAATTTTGTATAGCCCCCACGGTATCCCCCAATATTCGGTATTTTGGATACTTTGGTATTTTTGGTATTGTATAGCAAATCTTCGTACCAAAAATTATTAATACTGACCCAAGTTACAAGGTGTCCCCACAAAACGGTATCCCTCTATATTCTCTATTCTGCAAATTTTTAACACGTTTTCCAACCGAAATTGTTGTAATTTTGAGTTCTTATTGAATAACACATATCCGTACCACAAATAATTAATATTGACCCACGTTTCAGGGAAGCCCCTATATAACAGTATACCACCAAACTCGGTATTTTGAGGATTTTGGTGGGTTACCACCGAATCGCCATTAATTTGATATTTTGTATTCCCATTGAACAACACATATCCGTACCAAAACTTATTTATATTCCCCTAAGATTATGTGTAGCCCCATTATTCAGTATTTTTAACACGTTTTCCAACCAACATGGCTGTAATTTTGTATTAGGGGTTCTCATTGCATAGTAAATTTTCTTACCAAATTAATTAATATTGAGCCATTTAAGGGAAGTCCCCATGATGTTGTAACCCCAATATGGGGATTTTTTACAAGATTTGCAATCAAATTAACTGAAATTTTAATTAACCGAATTGCCTGTAATTTGGTATTTTGTATTATGATTGGATGTCAAATGTAACTAAAAAACAAGTAAGGAAAGTAGTAAGTCGGACTGGGCCGACTATATGATACCCTTCACCACTTTGGGTATATTTTACATATGTATCCGAAAAGACGTCACCTTTATGAAGGAATTTTGACACGAAATTGAACGAACTTAAATTTGTGATTTGTATATCTTTCTGGAACCTATGCTAAATTTCATTTCATTTGGGCACGTTTAGAGACGTTTGCGCACAGTGGGACAGATTTGTGTAAATCGATTTAAAGCAAACTTGACACACTCTATTTGGTATGTTGCACTGTGTAAAATTTAATCTCAATCAGACACATATTGATTATTTGGTGTACAATAAACATAAATAAGTCGAAATTATATATGGAATCTACGATATATCTATATCTGAACCGACTTGAAGCAAACTTGCCAGAGATTAATTTATATTAATTTCAGTACGTTGTGTCAATCGGCCTAGCTGTGGATCTTTAGTGCAAAATATACTTAAAATCGGATGAAAATATATATAGGAGGTGTACACATCATTGTAGACTTAATCGAATGATTTTCAGAGACTTTGGTGCACCATTTACCTAAAATCGGGCGAAACTATATATGGAAGCTATATCTAAATCTGAACCAATTTTCACGAAACTTAACACACGTCATTCTTGACTTAATTCAATACGCTATGCCACAATTCGTGCAAATCAAATGATTTTCAGGGACTTTGGTGCACAATTTACCTTAAATTGGACGAAAATATATATGGGAGCTATATCTAAATCTGAACCGATTTTCACGAAACTCGGCACATATCATTCTAGGCCTAATTTAGTACGCTGTGCCAAAATTCGTGCTAATCGAAGCATATTTAGGGACTTTGGTGCACCATTTACCTTAAATCGGATGAATATATATGTGGGAGCTATATCTAAATTTGAACCAATTTTTCCCAATTTCTATAGGGTTCGTCCTTGGGCCAAACAAATGAGCTGAGCCAAGTTTCATCCAATTCGGAACGTAAATGCGACCTGTACTTTGTTTACAATTTAACATGCATAAATCGACTCATGGGTCTATCTCGATTATTTTTTGCCTGTTACAAACATATGCACAAAGACAAAATACTCTGTGCCACAGTGTGGTGAAAGGTATAAAAATATAAATATTTATTTATTATAGGTATTTCATTGTCATCATTATGGTCGAGGGTATAAAAATTTAGGCAGGGCGAACTTAACACCATTTTTACTTGTTTTATTATACATGCTTCATGGTCTTAAAATTCATATTGTGTAACATCTAAAGTGACGATTTCAATCACGGAATAACAATTTAATATTTCCTTAGTACTCTAGTGGAGTAAATATGGGACAATCCCAAAAACTGAATCAAAATTCATCGGTCCACTCTTCTGGTACCTTCCCCACAATACCTCCAATATTTTGAAAATTTTTAAATTCAGTATCAATCGTATTGATAATACGATTTAATCTAAATATTGCACATCGTAATACTTTTTAACAATCCTAGATAAAACTCGAAAATGGGCCGCATACTTCTGGCTCCTACCTTACAGATTGTCGAATGAAGATAATATATAAGGGAGCTATATCTAAATCTCAACCGATTTTCACGAAAGTCCACACACATCACTCCACGCTTAATTCAGTACCCTATGCCAAATTTCGGCAAATCGTAAGATATATAGGAACTTTGGTGCACCACTTACATTAAATCGGACGCAAATATATATGGGAGCTCTATTTAAATCTAAACCGATTTTCACGAAAATTGGCACACATCATTCCACGCTCAATTCAGTACCCTATGCCAAATTTCGTGCAAATCGAATAATATGCAGGGACTTTGGTGCTATATCTAAATCTGAACCGATTTTTCCCAATTTCAATAGGGTTCGTCCTTGGGCCAAATAAATGGGCTGTGCCAAATTTCATCCAAATCGGATTATAAATGCGACTTGTACATTTTTTAACACCAACTGTTTCAAACACATGCACAAATACATAATACCCTGTACCACAGTGCTGTCAAGGGTATAGAAATATTAAATTCTGACCAGCACCGACCGACTAAGGTGCTCTTCAGCAGTCGTTCTAGACAATAGGAAGCCCAAAGCGAATAACTGCAGTGTGTTAGATTGATATGAAAACGTGAATTTGTATATCGGTTATAATATGCAAAATATCGACCTCATAATTTAATTCGTTCGAATGTCACAGACACATCTATTTCGATCTAAGACCATTTGCCGACCAAGAAAAGGGTAAAAAGTAATTATCGGGAAATTTCAAAAAAATTATGACAGAGGGGCTAGTAATAGAAGACGCCTGCATCAGCATTTTAAAAGTTTATATTTCCCACGTTCAAGACTTTTGAAAATATTAGGATTTAAATTTCTCGAAATCCTTGCATTTTAGGTATATGGCTGTTTTGCAATATCTCTAATACGTTAACTCTCTGAAGAGATCTCTTCGGCGGTCCCCTTTTTCAGAAATGATTGTAAACTCATTTTAAACGGGGTTATAGCTGTTCAGAATATTGACTTCGCTCTAAAATTAACAAAATGGCGGTGTAAAAATTTGTAAAAAATAAGGAAGATATTCACCGATTGGCTTTATCCTAGTTCATACGATAGCTATACACTCACAGAGAAACGTGTAAAAATTTGTAATCGTTTATTAGTTTTTGAGTTATCGTGCCCGCCATTCGCAAAAGAGAAAAACGCGTTTAAAGTTTGAGAAGCCCTTTAGCCGTCATTTGATGCTGACACAATAAATCGGCTATATCTTCAAGAGTTCTTGAGATTTTCACATGAAATTTTGTAGGGACATTCTTGAATTAGTGTAGATTCGAATTAAATCATGCATACGGATTAAATCATGCATGCATAAAAATCGATCTCATACCGAGTTTGTACCAATTTTTTTTTCGTTTTAGAAGGATGGTATAAAGAATAAAAATATTCTCCATCAAATTTTAGTATAAGTCACTGAATTGAAATTTATTATTTTGACTTCCCTATATGTAATTTACATACTTTCAAAAAATTGTCAATTATGGTTTAGATTTTCTACACATTCAAACGTTTCACAATTTCAATTTTACTCATTTTTGGAGGCGCAATAAATACCAAATCTCTGAATTCCAGCTAAAACACGCACTACATCTTTACCTAGCCTCACTTCCATGTAACACATCAAACTTGTCTTCTGCATACCACGAATTTCCAGAATCATCCATGTTATCAAAACAATAAAAATTATATTAATTAGAATTTAATTTCCATTAAAGCAATTAGCATTTATTATTACTGCTACAAAAAAAAAAAACAAACAAATAAAAACACAGAAACAATTATTTAAATAATTTATTAAAATACCATTCTAAATTGTTTTAATTAATTTCTAACCTGCATTTTTCCCTCTCTCCCTCTTCTTTGTGCGTGTGTCTTTTTCTTTGTAGTGATGAAATTATCACAAAGTCCAAATATTTGGAAGAACAAGCGAAGCGTAGAGCTGCTGCCATAGCAGCGGCTAATCACAATGATAATGCCCGTATCAATGATAATGGCAACAGCAATAACAACCTCATAAATATCAACAACAACAATCACGATACGGATGATGACGATGACAACGAAGATGATGAAGATGATATGGACATCAGTAATGGTGATGATAATAATGTGGATATTTTATCGGGAAATGAGGAGAAGAACTACAACAGCCTCAATTCGAATTTAAATCTGATGGGCGGTGGCAGTGGCGGTATCAAGACAAGTTCAAGTCTTAAGAATTCAAATGGCAATAGCAAAAATCTCTTAAAGAACGAACCGAACAACGATGATAACGAGTCCAAAGAGGACGATGTATTCTATGAAAGTAATGTTGGTTTGGATAATAATAGAAATAACAACAACAACAATGATGACGAGGAGGATGAAGAGTAAGTAGAATGCATACGATGTGATTGACAAGACAGTTTATTGTATTTGTAATATGACAATGGGATTATTAAAATTTACATAATCGGAATGGACAGATAATTTGTTATAGCAATTAAGCCACAAATGTTTTTTGGTTTTATTTGAATGTGAACCTACCTATGGGTAGCACCATATATTTTTGAACAAAAAATATATGTACGTTTGATTACGTCATTGATTGGATAAATGTTTGTATTGATATTATATAGATTTTATAGGTTTTCAACTTCACAACGTAAAGCTCACCTTATCCACCAACTAAAAACCAGTAAGGAAAGTAGTAAAGTCGGACGGAACCGACTATATGATACCCTTCACCACTTTGGGTATATTCAACAGATGAATCCTAACAGACGTCGCATTTTTAAAGGACCAGCAAAATGAAATTGGATACATAAGCATGCCATTCTGCAACCTATACTAATTTCTTTCATTTGGTCAAATAAAGAAGCTATATCTAAATCTGAACCGATTTCAACGATTTCAGGAAATTTAACAAACACAATTCTAGGCCTAATTCATTACGCTGTGCCATATTTCGTGCCAACCGAGAGATATATAGGGACTTTGGTAGTACCATTTACATAAATCGGACGAAAATATATATGGGAGCTATAAATAAATCTGAACTGATTCTCACCAAACTCAGCACAAATCATTCTGCACTTTATACAGAACGCTCTGCCAAATTTCATGCAAATCGAATGATATATAGGGACTTTGGTGCACCATTTACGTAAAATCGGACGAATCTATATATGGGAGCTATATCTAAATCGGAACCGATTTTCACGAAACTTAGCACACATCATTCTAGACTTAATTGAATACGATATGCTAAATTACGTGCAAATCGAAAGATATATAAGGACTTTGGTGGACCATTTACATTAAATTGGACGAAAATATATATGGGAGCTATATCTAAATCTGAACCGATTTTCAGGAAACTTAACACACATTATTCTATATCGAAAGCTATATAGGGACTTTGGTGTACCATTTACATAAAATCGGACGAAACTATATATGGGAGCTATATCTAAATCTGAACCGATTTTTATGAAACTCAGCACACATCATTCTAGGGCTAATTCATTACGCTGTGCCAAATTTCGTGCCAATCGAAAGATATATAGGGACTTCGGTGCACCATTTACCTTAAATCGGACGAAAATATATATGGGAGCTATATCTAAATCTGAACCGATTTTCATGAAACTCAGCACACATCATTCTATACTTCATTCATTACGCTGTGCCAAATTTCGTGCAAATCGAATGATATATAGGGACTTTGGTGCACCATTTACATAAAATTGGACGAAACTATATATGGGAGCTATATCTAAATCTGAACCGATTTTTATGAATCTCAGCACACATCATTGTAGGGCTAATTAATTACGCTGTGCCAAATTTCGTGCCAATCGAAGGATATATAGGGACTTCGGTGCACCATTTACCTCAAATCGGACGAAAATATATATGGGAGCTATATCTAAATCTGAACCGATTTTTCCCAATTTCAAAAGGGTTCGTCCTTGGGCCAAATAAGTGACCTATGCCAAATTTCATCCAAATCGGATCATAAATGCGACCTGTACTTTGTTCACATAAATACATGGACAGACAGACGGACATGCATAAATCGACTTAGAAAGTGATTCTATGCATATTCTCAAAAGGAACCATGTATCTATCTCGTTTCCTTTTGCCTGTTACAAACATATGCACAAAGACATAATACCCTGTACCACAGTGTGGTGAAGGGTATAATGATAATATCGAAAATTTCTAGCTCAATTCCATAGCCTAATAGTACTTGTACAAAAATTAATATATATAATTTTTAGAACATTTGAGAATTAATTTAACAAAAACATCGTTATATCAGCCCTATTCTATATTCAAACTAAATGGTATAATTATAGCTCTATTAATTGTACTACTAAATATGATTAAATTGAATTAAATTTTAGTACCATTTGGAATATTGTACACCAACTTCAACATCAAATGTCAAAATTCTAACTTTAAATCCCCATTCCTCAATACAGACTCACATGTAATATTTCAAGATATTCAAGATATTTCAAAAGTGAACCTATACCGATAATTCTACGAACCGGTTTATGTAAAGCATTGTGTACACCAAATACAAATGAATTAATAAAAACCCCAAAGCGTGGACTGATACTAATAACGCATGGTAGAATATACAATCCTCAAACTACTGCAATTTAGATTACATAGTGTATAAATGAGTGAATATTTGGTGTTGGGCTACACCTAATTAATGACCGACATATGTCAATTTCGAACCCAATATTTTTGTTTTGTGTCTCAATTCTTTCCTTCAGGAGGTATAATTATATGGTGGAGAGGCCTAAATGCTGGCCGATACATTTCATAATTTGAGTCTTTCATCACGATTTCCTAATAAAGCGGATTGATTACAATCAATGGCTAAATCGTCTTAGAATCCCATAATTTGTAGGATAAAACTGACTATTTCAAGTATCGACTATCCCCTGTACTATGGTAGAATACGCCTACAAACGGAACTAATCAGCTAACTAATTTAATATAAGAAGGGGCTTATATAGGAATAACCACAAAAAGGGGCGAATGTTTATAAATTTTTGGTAGGAACAGTTTTTACCAAATACCAAATTTCAGCGAATTCGGTTGAAAAACGCTCTCAAGAACGCCAAAATACCGAAAATTGAGGGTGTCCTTTATGGTATGGACCAATGCAGCCCCTCTTCGAACTTGACAATCAAAATATCTAAAATAAATGAAGAAAACACATAAAAACTACGTGAGAAAAGATGATTGAAATTCTCAAAATATCTAATAATAGAATTACCTTTATATGGGGCTATAATAAAACGGGGATCGATATAGATATTTTTTAGCAGAAAAAATTCTCAAAAAAATTCTAAAATTTTCAAAATACCGACCTGGGTCAATATTAATTTTTATATCCTTCACCACACTGTGGTACAGGGTATTATGTCTTTGTGCATATGTTTGTAACAGGCAAAAGGAAACGAGATTGACCCATGGTTCCATTTGAGAATAAGCATAGAATCACTTTTTGAGTCGATTTATGTTGATGTTAAATTGTAAACAAAGGGCAGGTCGCACTTATGATCCGAATTGGATAAAATTTGACACAGCTCATTTATTTGGCCCGAGGACGAACCCTATTGAAATTGGGAAAAATCGCTTCAGACTTAGATATAGCTCCCATATATAAATTCGCCCGAATCTTTAGATTTGCCCGAAATTTGACACAGCGCACGGAATTAAGTCTAGAGTGATGTGTGCTAAGTTTCGTGAAAATCGGTTCAGATTTAGATATAGATCCCATATATAGTTTCGTACGATTGTATGTAAATCTTGCACCAAAGTCACTATATAACTTTCGATTTGCATACAATTTGGCATGGCGTACTGAATTAAGTGCAGAATGATGTGTATTAAGTTTCGTGAATATCGGTTCAGATTTAGATACAGGTTCCTTATATTAATAGTGCGCCAACGTCCATAAATACCTTTCGATTTGCACGAAATTTGGCATAGCGTACTGAATTAGACCTCGAATGACGTACGTGTAGTTTCGTGCAAATCGGTTCAGATTTAGTTATATCTCCCATATATATGTTCGTCCGATTTAATGTAAATGGCGAACCAAAATCCCTATTTATCTTTCGATATGCACGAAATTTGGCACAACCTATTGAATTAAGTCTGGAATGATGTGTGTCAAGTTTCGTGAAAATCGGTTCAGATTTAGATATAGCTATGTTGAACCAACGTCCATATATATCTTTCGATTTGCACGAAATTTGGTATAGCGCACTAAATTAAGTACAGAATTAAGTTTGTTAAGTTAAGTTTCGTGACTATGGGTTCTGATTTAGATATAGCTCCCATATATAAATGGTGCGCCAAAGTCCCTAAATATCTTTCGATATGCATGAAATTTGGCACAGCGTATTGAATTAAGTCTGGAATGATGTGTGTCAAGTTTCGTGAAAATCGGTTCAGATTTAGATACAGATCCCATATATATTTTCGCCCGACTTAATGTGTATGTTGAACCAAAGTCCTTATATACCTTTCGATTTGCACGAAATTTTGTATAGCGCACTAAATTAAGTATAGAATGGTGTGTGTTAAATTCTGTGAATATCGGTACAGATTTAGATATATATCCCATAAATATGGTGCACCAAACTCCCTAAATATCTTTCGATATGCACGAAATTTGGCATAGCGTGCTGAATTGAGTCTATTATGATGTGTGCTAAGTTTCGTGAAAATTTGTTCAAAACTAGATTTAGCTCCCATATATATTTTCGTCCGATGTAATAGAAATGGTGCACCAAAGTTGTTATATATCTCTCGTTCAATTCCACGTCAATGTTCTTTCGAAAAGGCGACAGCTGCTAGGAGACTATGTACCCGCAGTGGTTAAGGTTATCATATAGTCGGCCCCGTCCGACTTTACTACTTTCCTTACTGTTTTTTTTTTTTAATTTCTCAATAAATATCAAAAACATTTTTTTTTTTGTTCTGACGCATTTAATTTCATTTTTTACACAAAACTTAAACCCGATACTTTGATCAACTTTCTTGGAGTAGTAAATAGTCAAAGAACTCAACAAAACATGACGAAGCATTTTCTCTGTCGAAAAAAATTGACCATCCACCAAGTAAAAATGTCGTAAAGTGGAAATTGAAAATACAGCCAATTGCGATGAAAATAATGACCAATACACACAAAATACCGAATATTAGGGTGTATCGTAAGAACCCAAATACCAAATAATAAACATTTCGATTGAACAACGTTCCCACCGACCCAAATATTGGGATGTGCCGCTATAAGGGGGTAACCCCGAAACTTTAGACAAACGAACATAGAAATAGAATTTTATTCTAATCAACATTGTATTATCTATGGGGTCTTCGATAGTTATTTCAAGGTGTTTCAAATGGAATGACAAATCTTCTATATATATAAAAATGAATTGCTGTTCGTTAGTCTCGCTAAAACTCGGGAACGGTTGAATGGATTTTTCTTATCTTAGTCCTGAAGTGTTCGTGGAGCTTCATGGAAGGTTTAAAAGGTGAGAAAAAATCGAAAACCGCGAAAAATTTGCAAAAATGTATTATGAAGCATATTTGCATTTCCACGAATTTAGTATCGAGCAATTTTGATTGCACCACGTTGTAGTTGTTATTCTGAGATATTTTGAACTGGAATTGGTAGCGTATCATTCTTTTCAGCCGTTATTTGTCAATTATTGAAAATTTTCAAAATATTTTATTTTATGTTTTTAATTGGATTGACATTGTAATGATTTCTTTTTTTGAGATTACAGAAAATAATGTGGATATATATCATTGAATGCACACACGATCATTGTATGTACACGTTTTTCAAAGAATGCACGTACATTTTGGGACTTATGCAAGGATGGAAAATCAGAAGCCATTCTGAATCGAGTTCGTCAGGGTATTCTGATTTTAAGATCCATGTCCTATATTAATTTGTTCGAAAATAATAATAATAATAGGAACATGTTGTTCCTTAAAGTACCTGAAATGTTGCTATGCCACGGATATATGAAATAAGGTGGTTATATGCCTAATCGTGTTTTCAATATATTTGAACTTATAAACAGAACACCTCGCGTATATCCGATACCAAAAATGGGTATCACAGAGATATTTTCTTTGCAAAAATCTATAATTAAGATCAGCTGGAAAGAGAACAACTAAGAAAAAACAGCAATATTAGAAAAAATAGCCAAGGTTATACCAAACCCTCCGTCCGATGCCAATTATTCGTTCGAACTACCGATAACTCTCAGGTTGGAAAACGGTGGTAAGAACTTCCACATACTAAAAATTGAACGGGAAATAATTATAAAGTCTTTTTAAAACGTTAACCTACATTGCATAATTTCTGGGATGATGTTTTTTATTCACAGGAATTCTTTATGCCTAATTATAGCCAACTCTATGAGAAAATTCGGTCAATGTCCTTATAATACCGAAAATGGGGCGAGACCTGTATGTAGATGTTATATCAAAACTTAGACCTAAGTAGAAAATAATCTAGATAATAATCTAATGGATAATAATATATCTCACCACCAATATCCCGGTATGAAATATTTTAAATGGAGATATATTAATTTTTGGTAGGAAGATTTGACACCACATGGGAAATCATGGGGATACCATTATATGGGTGCTAACCGCAATCTTGGACCAATTATATAATTACAGCCAAAACAGTGACCAAACTCCCAAAATTCAAAATAGTGGACCAATAATGACAATTTTTAGTAGGATTCATGCTGCCAAATAAGACAAGCAATTATAGCTGCTTAGATTGAAAAACGTGCCCAAATCCAATGCCAATGTGGAGTGACATTATATGGAGGCTTTTCAGAAGATGGGCGAATTTTTTTAAGAACATTTTCTACTCAATGACCATCCAAAATATAAAATTACAGCCAAATACCAAATATTTAGGGGTTACCCGGATACTTGGGCCAATATGGATAATGTAGAGAGTCTTCCTGTTCAATATGTATACCTTATATTATATTAAAAGCAGTTCTGTTGAAAACCGTACCCAAGATCTTCAAAATACCGAAATGGTCAAAATTTCTCATATTGCGACGTTGCATGGGGCTACCCTAAATAGTGTACTAATATTGAACATTTTCAAAACTAAATATCCTAGGAGTAGTAGCAATGTATGTGCCAATTTCAGAGCACTATCTTAAATCGTGAAGGGTAGAAAAAACAAACTTAATATTGGACTATCGTTATGTGAATTATACATCAACAATATTGGTATGGAAGACAACGTTTGCCGGGCCCGCTAGTTTAATATAAACTTCACCTTATACTGGCTGATTTACCATCCTGTGTATCTCAAAAAAGCATTACATTACATGCTCAAGACTTTATCCAACCTGAACAAAAAAGAAAATGAAAAAAACTTATATTATTATTATTAAATTTTTAATTAAAAAACATATATCCTATGAAATACTCTTGATATTATTTACACACATTTGCTTCGTAATATGAGAATACTATAAGTGCATTAATAATATTGCAATTACATTATTTTGCAACTACATACATACATTTTGATTAAAGTAATTTTCTTATTTTTTTTTTTATTAAATTTTAATGTATTTACATGGTTTTCACTTTCATTTCACGAAATGTAATAAAAATTATTTGCCCTCACATGCAGCACATACGTACATACATACATATCTACACTCTGACTACGACCACATTCACTGAGTCATGAGGCTAATAATAAAGCAATGCATGCAAAGGTTTTATGTGTGTATGTATGTTGGTTGTGGTGGTGGCGGATCCTACAAAACAAAAGTCCGGTTAAACTGACAAAACGAAACAAGAAATGAAGGGTAAACCAATAATAGTAGTGTTATATAAACACGAAAAGGATAAACGTACGTCACACCCCACCACACCGCTCCTTGACTGCCTCTCGCCATGTTGCAATCGAAACACACTTCAGTGCCACAAAAACAAATAAACACCATACCACAGTTCGGACATTTGTATTTGTTTTGCCAGCGGTTTGAGTTCAGAGTAAACAACAACAGCTACACCACCGGGTCAGTTCAGCTCAGCTCAGCTCATCCCATTTCATTTTTGGTTTTTGTATTTTCACTTGAATACAAATCAAGGATATTGGAAAAAAAGCGGTAGGCAGGCAGGAGGGAAAATATCTCTTCTTGATTAGCTTATGTGAGGGAAGAGGTGTGAGAGGGCAGGGTATTAGCCTATGCAGGGTGATGGTGCAACTTCAATCGCGTGTTAGAATTATATTTAGGTTTAGGTCAAATGAAAATGAAAACTTTGATATGTGAATGTTTGATTGTTGTTGGTGTGTCGTGGTTGGCATGTTTGGCTGATTTGTTTAGCAGTTGTTGATGGCATTGAGGTAATTCAGCGATTAGTTTGAAGCAGAGAACAACAACAGCAACAACTAACCACGTGTTTATTAGTTTATTTATTTAGTAGAACAAACAGAAAATAAATCATGCTATTGTTTATATAATATATACATCGACGTATTATGATATCGAAATTAACATCAACATAAATCACAATTAATGACTTTATTTACAAATCGCAGTGTAAATAATGAGATGAAAGATTATTACAGTTTTTTTGTTAACAAATTTTGTTATAAAATGATTTGAGAAATAATGATAAGCTATATATAATTTAAGAAACAAAAAATATCTAAATATGGGCATTGCAATATGAAAAATTTTTAAACCGAGAATTAGGAGGTGGTCGTCCCATTAAATGAGGTGTCGACATAGCATCTTACAACAACAACGACTTGGAACTTAGCGCCTGAAAAACTTAATCTGGCCGCCTGGTATCAATAAGGCTCCATTCAAATATAATCGGTACCCTAAATAAAAATCGTGAAATACTATCGGACACGGGTTAAAAATCATACCAGTTTAAGGAATGTGACCTTAAACCAATTCAGCTTGGGTCATCAGCACTCAGTCATTTTCTCCGTGACTCTCCCTCAAAACCCACTACCTGTCTGTGTTTGATAATTTGATTCGCAGCTACCAAATAAATGTTATTGGGCTTGCAACTATCTACAATCTGTGGACAAGTCCGGTAGCATTCTGCTTTCCTGGATTTATAGCCATAGCCTATTTTGAGGTCATTGCACCCTTAGAATTATTGCCGATTTAATATTTCTTCCAAACTTCGAAGATGGGGAAAATACGAGGGCAGTTCGGAAACTTCATGAAACACTAACGGACACGGGGAAAAAATCATACCAGCTTAAGGAATGTGACCTTAAACCAATTCCGCTTGGGTCATCAGCACTCAGTCATTTTCTCCATGACTCTCCCTCAAAACCCACTACCTGTCTGTGTTCGATAATTTGATTCGCAGCTACCAAATAAATGTTATTGGGCTTGCAACTATCTACAATCTGTGGACAAATCCGGTAGCATTCTGATTTCCTGGATTTATAGCCATAGCCTCTTTTGAGGTCAATACACTCTTAGAATTATTGCCGATTTAGTATTTCTTCCAAACTTCTTAGCCTAGCACAAAAAGCGAGATATGAATAGAAAAAGTTAAGTGTTTTGTTTCGATCTGGCAACTTCTTCATATAAAAACAGGTGTTCAAAAAAGACGCATGAGCAATTTGTTTACAATGGACAAATTAGAATTGGGTGCTGTCATCAAATATTTACATAAACAAGGTTTATCGGGACAAGAAATTCATAATAATATGGTGACACCCGTTAATTATTTGGAAAAATATCTGAGGTCAATACACTCTTAGAATTATTGCCGATTTAATATTTCTTCCAAACTTCGAAGATGGGGAAAATACGAGGGCAGTTCGGAAACTACTTAGCCTAGCACAAAAAGCGAGATATGAACAGAAAAAGTTACGTGTTTTGTTTCGATCTGGCAACTTCTTCATATAGAAACAGATGTTTAAAAAAAAGCATGAGCAATTTTTTTACAATGGAAAAGTTAGAAATGGGTGCTGTCATCAAATGTTGACATAAAAAAGGTTTATCGGGACAAGAAATCCATAATATGGGACTCCCGTTCATTATTTGGAAAAATGTCTGATAAACATTAGGCGTTTGGTGCACCGTTTACTTAAAATCGGACGAAAATATATACATATAAAAGCTAAACCGATTTCATCGAAACATCTCACAGGTTAGGTTATACTAATTTCAGTATGTTTTGTGCATATCGTCCAGATTTTGAGTTCCTGGTGGCACCATTTATTTAAACTCATTTATTTAAACATTAACTACAGTCCATTGTACAAAATTGTGTGGCGATCGGAAAAACTCTGGGACTTTAGGGCACAATTTCCATAAAATCGGAAGAAAATATATATGGGAGCTATATCTAAATCTGAACCGATTTTCCGGAAACTTAATGCACATCATTCTAGACCTAATTCTGTACATTATGATAAATTTCGTGCCAATCGAAATATATGTAGGGACTTTGGTACACCTTTTATATAAAATCGGACAAAAATATATATGGGAGCTATATCAAAATCTGGACCGATTTTCGGAAAACTTAATACACATCATTCTAAACCTAATTTAGTACACTGTACAAAATTGCGTGCAAATTGGAAGATATATAGGGACTTTGGTACACCATATACATTAAATCGGACGAAAATATATATGGGGGCTATATCAAAAGTATAAGTTCGTAGAGCATCTCTTGTATATACCCAAAATGGTGTAGTCGATTGATTAAGTTACACGGTGCATCAAATGTAATTTTTTTTTGCTATTATCGGGAACTTTCAAAACTGAAGGGCTACAAATAGAAGACATGTGTATCGGCATTTTGAAAGTTTACGTCATGAGGTAACCTAAAACGGCGTGGCAATGTTTCGTACAAATGTCTTTTATGTTTAGCCCCTCTCATAATTTTTTGGAATCTTCGGATAATTTTCTGTGTTGCACAATGTCATTAACAAGTTCTATCATTTAGAACATACGTGCAAGACAGTTAAGGCCCCTTCCAACAAAACACAATTTAAATCAGATCTCAAATATATAAAACAAATACAAAAAACATTTCTCAGAATATTTTGAAAACTTTTCTAACTTTGTTATTATCACAGAAAAAGAAGAAGGAGAGAAGACACACTTTTTGTCTTATGTGTAATTAAATTGAAAGTTTTTTTTTTACAAAAATAAAAAAAAAAGTTTTTTTCTTAATTTTTAATTGTAGAATCATGTATGCCATTGACATTTAATTGAATTTTTTCTTAAAGAAAAGTGAAGTAAACTTCTTAATACAATTATGGTGGCTTTTAAAGAAAGAAAAACAAGTTTTTTGTTCAATATAAAGTCAAGACATTGACATAGACCATACAATACAAAGTTCAAACAAATAAAAAGAAAAGAAGCAACCTCGTGTTGCCTAACAACAATGGTTGTAATTTGACAAAAATTGTGTTGTATGTGTGTGTGGGGTTTTTTGTTTGTATTGATGTCCCCAAAAAAAATACACGAACAAGAAAAATATAAAATATTGCAAAGGAACAGTTCAATCAGTCAAAAATTTACCGACAATTCCAGCTAAAAGAACAAAAAACCAGAAATTCAAAACCAAAAAAAAATCCCTGAATAAAGGTAGGTAAATTTCGATTCATTTGGCTGTTTCGATTGTTGTTCCTGTTGGCGTTTTTATGTTTTGTTCTCAAAGAGCCAGGATCTGTGTATGCCTGTATTTTTATATGTACATATACCTGTTTCCATGTTGTTAGTACTATTGTTCCCTATTTTTGCCGGATTGGGAGAGCGAAAACAATACCAATGTTAATAATGATGGCGAAGGTGGTGATGACGATACAAAAGTTTATTTTTTTTCGTGAAATAAATAATAAAACCAAGTATTAAAACTTTTTCCTTTGGCACGGGACAATGAAGTATGTGATGTATTGTGCTGTGTGTATGTTACTGGAATCTTGTTTCATTTCCAATACAAATATTTTGGGGTGTGGAGATTATAAGGAATAATTTTATGGAATTGACTACATATTCATTGTAGTCCCGATTTCAATTCACGGCTTTCTCACACCTCAACGATGCGAATCTTTTGTGGATGTCATTGAGGGACATGAAGTTCGAAATATTTCTTCATCACAGCTTTGACCCAAAAATAAAAATCGAAGTATAGATTTAAACAAGCTAGCTTATAAAACAGGAAAATTGACAATTGATGTTATAGTGTGAATTTATGGTCCCTTCAGGTCAAACCATTTCACCCTATTATTTTCTTTTACCATTGTTATAAATAAAAAACCGCAAGGACATTTCAAAAGTCGAAAAGAGGTGGACTATATGATACCCTTCACCACTTTGGATATATATTTATTGATATACCAATATAAAGCCAATAGAACATACGTCCTTCTCTAATAATTTTGGTCTTATATATACAATAACCTGTCGATAGAATAAACGTAGCATCTTTTGTGGGCTTGAAATGTGTGATCTATATAGATATATGAACCTATTTTAATCAATCCATACACATGTCATTTGGAACAGGAACGTTCAAAAGTCGGACGAGGCCGACTATATGATACCCTTCACCACTTTGGGAACATACATGAGATGTTAATATCTAAAATATCCTCTTGATAGAACAGACAAAGAATCTTTGGACAACCATTGAGAAGAAATCCGGCGAAATTAAATGTGCTATCTAGGTAGATTTTTGAACCAATTGTAAAACCCCATACACAAACCATTCTGAAATCAATGAAAAATTGCATGTCGAACGGGCAGAGTTGGATTCTTTGGTGTATTATTTTTATGAAATCGAGTTAAATTATGTATGGGAGCTATATGTAAACACATGGACCTAACTGACCAACCGTTGCATACACCATTTGTTTTTTTTATCACTCTACATTCAATTATTACCCTTTACCAAATTTCGTGTAACCATTTACATAAAATCGAACGAACAAATATATAAGACCTATATCAAAATCTGAACCGATGTCAACAAACCTTATCATACATTTTTTTCCCTCAATTACATTCGCTATGAAAAATTTTGTCCCAATCGGACAAATATTGGGAGTTTGGTGTATCATTCACATAAAATCGGCAAAACAATATATATGGGAGCTATATCTAAATCTGAACCGATTTTGACAAAAATTCGCAGAAATCAATCTGGACCTAATTCAGTACTTTGTGCAAAATTTTTTTCAATCGGACAAATATTGGGAGTTTGGTGCATCATTCACAAAAAATCGGACGAAACTATATATGAGAGCTATATCAAAATATGAACCGATTTTAACAAAACTTCGCAGACATCAGTCTGGACCTAATTCTGTACTCTGTGCAGAATTTTGTCCCAATCGGACAAATATTGAAAGTTTGGTGCATCATTCACATAATCGGACAAATATTGGGAGTTTGGTGCATTATTTACATAAATGGGAGCTATATCTTAATCTGAACCTATTTCTAGAGTTTTAGCACGCATAATTAGTGACTGAGTTCAAAACGCTGTTTCAAATTTCGTGCAAATCGAAATATATATAGGGACAACGGTGCACCATTACCATAAAATCGGAGGTGCCAAGTCCGGACTGTATGGCGGATGCATTAAAACTTCACAACCAAGCTCCCGAAGTTTCTAGCGAGTCACTGTAGATGTGTGTGGCCGAGTGTTGTCCTGGTGGAACACGACACTTCTCCTGTTGGCCAATTCGAGTCAAAAATGGTAAAAAATGGTTTAAAACAGTTTTATAGTAGATTTTTAGTTTCGATCACTTTTTTGATTTTAATGACATTTTCGACGACCGTACTGTCTTTGCGAATGCATCTTTTACATCAAAAATTCCTGAACGGAATCTACGAATTCGGAATCATAAACGCCATTCACAATTTTAGCCGCTTGGCATTGCATTTTCGCCTTGGTCAAGGAAAAACTGTAAAATGTACGAATTTTCTATTTGTTCACTTCGATTTTTAACAACCTGTAACTCACAACTGAATGCATCAAACAAAAAATAGCTGAATAATTTTTTTTTACTGCGAAGTGTCAACCTTCCATCGTGCATAAATCTGAAATTGTTTGATCCATACTTTACGAGAAATCTATCAGTACAGCCATCTGCCGAAAAAATAATGGATTTTTTTCTAAATCCCAATTTCAAGTAAATGAGCTGTGCCAAATTTTATCAAATTCGGATCATTAATGCGATCTGGATGGGCGGACATGCATAAATCGACTCAAAAAGTGATTCTATGTATATTCTCAAAAAGATCCATGTGAATATCTCGATTACTTTTGCTTGTTTCAAACATATGTACAAAGACATAATACCCTATACAGCGTGTTGAATCCTTCAAAGTCAAAATCAAACATTCTCGGAATAGTTGCATTGTATGTCCACATTTCCGATAGACTAACGTGGCAAAATCGTTACTGAATTTTACTCTGATATATAGTCGAACTTCTATATTTCGGACTAACACCATCCCAAAAAACTTCGACTTATGGAGTTACTTTTAAAATGCCTCCTTATTGTGTTGCCACAAAGGAAAATTCAACTTATTGAAGTCTGAGTTATTAGAATTCGATGCATTATGGGGTCTTCGATAAACAAAATGACAGATTTAATATACCCACCATACAATGAGAGAGGTTATTAAAAGCATCAAAATAACATTCGTTTCAGAAAAATTACCAACTTGTACAAAATTTTTCTTTATTTTTTCCTCACAAACAATTCAATGAATTCATTCAGGTAACCCATACAACACACTAGCATACATATTTACCCACACACTAACACAATTGCCAAACAGGAAGGCGCGGTTCGTACATGTTACTTTTGGAGGAAATAAAGAATGGTTTGGGTTGATGACACATGTATGGCATACAAATAACCCATATAGTGTATACGTATATATGTGTGTGTGTTTGTATTTCCCATGTGCTTGTGTGAATACCCAAGATGTATCAAAATGAAATCTATGCTGCCGCACAAAAACTTCCGCCTGTATCGATTGTCAAATTTCCTATAGTTTTATGCACAGCAACAATACTGATTCGCAACAGTTTTGATAAAGTTGTGGTTTCGAGAGTAAATAAATAAAATGTACGTGGAAAGAGTATTAATGGATTATGTTTGGTCCGAAAGTTTTGAACTTCTTGGAATTGTGGTTGCTTAGCCTTCACTCGGATTTTTATTTTACACAATTAATTTTTATATATATAGAAGATGGTTGATCTTCTCTTTTGTATTGAAATATAACACTAAGACTTTGAAACGGACAAAAACGAAAAATATACCGATAGCGAATTCTCGATGCCCATGACGGACCGAAAACAATCATAAAATTATGTTTATTTGAAAATTGTGGATCCTTACCAACATCAAGCAACCGAATCAAAACGGTTTAATGGATATAGGGAGTATGGGTGTTATGAGTTATGGTAGGGGGATTGGGTATCCAGAGGTAGATGGACTAACCAATGCACCTACTTCGTAATATCCCAACGATGTGAAACTTTATGACACGACAAACAAAGTGAAATCAAGAATTTGGAACATACATTCAGGCAGTCTATCTATGAGGGAATCAATGTGGTTTAATGGATGTAGGAAGAGGTTGATTTTCTTCCGATGTAGACACGTATGTTGCTGTTTTTGGTATTTCAGATCAAATCTGGTCCGAAAAACAAATAACATTTTAATGTGTTCAAATGCTTGGTCATTTCGGTTCATTGTCATGCTAATAATTTTGGAGAATTCCGCTTTAAATTTCAATGTTGACCTGTAAATCTATTTTTGGTTCCTTTTCACGTATATTTTGATCCATCATTGGTTATTCACATTCGACGATGACCGAATTGATTGAGGTGATGTAGGGAAGGTGGTGCCGACATATTGAAACAAAATGTCTCTGAAATCACAAGTTGACATTTCAAGTTACGTCTAAAACCTTTATAGCACTGATAATAAGCACTATCCTTATATGGAGCATATGTCAAAACATGGATTTATATTGATAAGTTCCGTTTTATATGTTAGCCTTTAAGACAACCGCATTGTTGGAAAATGCGGGTAAAACCTTCAAACCGAAAGCGTGTCGATACATTTATTTTGGCTTAGTTCTTGAATTATTATTCGTCGCCACGTGTTTTTACACCATTCACCACTCTGTAATACATGGCATTATGTCTTTGTGCATATGTTTGTAACAGCAAAATAAATCGAGATAGACCCATGGTTCCTTTTGATAATAGGCATATTATTATTTTCTGAGTCGACTTAACCATCTTATTCGTCCGTCTGTGCGTCCATGTATTTTTTGTAAGCAAAGTACAGGTCACTTTTATGTTCCGAATTAGATTGAATTTGGCACAGGTCGCTTATTTGGCCCAAGAACGATACCTATTGAAATTGGGGAAATCAGTTCAGATTTCGATATGGCTTCCATATATATCCGATTTTATGTAAATGGTACACCAAACTCACAAGGTGGGTCCGATTGAGACAAACATTTGCACAGAGTAGTAAATTAAATGCAAATTGGCGTATATGAAGAATGGCAGATTCAGATATATTTTCATCCGATTTTATATAAATGGAGCACCAAACTTCCAAATTTTCCGATTGAGACAAACTTTTAGCAAATAGCATTGAATTAAAAACAGATATGTAGGTCAAGTTCTTTTTTTTCAATCAGTTCAGATTAAGATTTTATACAAATGGAGCACCAAACCCCCAATGTTTGTCTGATTGAGATAACATTTTGCAAAGTGTCCTGAAGAAAATACATATAGACGTATGTGATGTTATTTTTGAAATCGGATCAAATTTATATGTAAATATTTTCGTCCGATTGTTCGTCAAATTTAAATGTATTTATTTTCGTCCGATTTTCTGTAAATAATGTATCAAGGACCCTATGTTTGCTCGATATACATGAAATTTAGAATAGCGTATTGAATGATGTATGTGTGTGATGTGTGAGTCTGGAATGATGTGTGTTAAGTTTCGTTGAAATAATTGCAGATTTAGATATACATATTTTTTGGCCGATTTTATGCTCGATTTATGTATGTCCGTCCGTCTGTCGGTCCATTTTAATTGTAAACCAACTACAGGTCGCATTTATGATTCGAACGATATGCACTTTGGCATAGTTCACTTATTTTGCCCAAATAGGAACCGTATTGAAATTGAAGAAAATCGGTTCAGCTTTAGATCACCATTTTTACCACACTGTGGTACAGGGTATTATGTCTTTGTACATATGTTTGTAACAGGCAAAAGGAATCGTGAAAGATCCATGGTTTCTTTTGAAAATATGCATAGAATCACTTTCTAAGTCGATTTACGCATGTCCGTCTGTCAGTCTATCCATGTATTTTTGTGAACAAAGTACAGGTCGCATTTATGATCCGATTTGGATGAAATTTAGATCTGTTCACTTATTTGAGAAAATCGGTTCAGATTTAGATATAACTCCCATATATAGTTTCGTCCGATTTTATGTAAACGATGCCCAAAACTCCCAATATTTGTGCGATTGGGACAACATTTTGCACAGCGCACTGAATCAGGTCCATACATATGTATGCGAAGTATAGTTGGAATCGGTTCAGATTTAGATATAGCTCCAATATATAGTTTCGTCCGATTTTTTGTGAATGATGCACCAAATTCCCAATATTTGTCCGATTGGGACAAAATTTTGCAAAGTGTACTGAATTAGGTCCAGTCTGATGCTGCGAAGTTTTGCTGGAATCGGTTCAGATTTAGATATAGCTCCAATATATAGTTTCGTCCGATTTTTTGTGAATGATGCACCATACTCCCAATATTTATCCGATTGAGCAAAATTTCGCCCGATTCAATCTCAATGGTCTTAAAAAGGTACTATGTCTATTCTTTTTACAAGATATTGTAGATATTAACATCTCTTGTACGTACCCAAAGTGGTGAAGGATATCATATAGTCGGCCGCATCCTACTTTTGAATCTTCCTTACAGGTTTTAAATTGGGTTTTCAATTCACGTACGATAAACTGTTCTCAGTACGGGTAGGCTAATAAAAATCTAAATCTTTTCAAAGGAAATATTAGATGGCGCCGGGCACAGGTCAAAATATAAATCGTCTACTATTCAATTTGAACAATAACTGTGTTCCAGAAACTGCGATATTTGAGCAGAATATCGAAATTGTCTAAAATTGTGTATTGTGGGATTTAAATGAAATTTTTAGGTAGAGGTTAACATGTATGGGTATTTTACATAACCCATATATATATATATATATATATGCTAATTAAATCCCCTGATTTTGTGTATTTTAAAACACATTAAAATTCCTCCCTTCTGGTTGCATTTCAACCATGCAAAAAGTTACAACACAAAATTTGACATTTTCCTATCAACACAGTGAATTTTTCCGCTCTCCCAGCACTAATAGAATTTGTTCTTTCAACTATTCCCAAAACGTGAAGATTTCCATTAGTTGGATATTTCAATGGTTCCGCTGTGAATAATGAAATCGTTACAATTTTTATTTTTTGTTTGGAAATGGATTTTTATTTCATTATTGGTTTACAATATCTGAAATACACCTCAATTTCCGGATTTGTTTTCGGTTTTGTTCATTCAACACCAAAGTACATTATTGACATAGAAAAAATCGTTGAGTTTTTCGGTTCATTGCTGTTCTTCTTTTGTCGCTATTTTATTTCGTTTTCAATTTTTATTTTGTAAAAATTCAATACAAGTAAATGTAATACGACATGACTATTGTTTGCTTGTATGTAAATATCAATCAATCCATTTCCGTACATAAAAACGTCGTCATACAAGTGGTTTAGAAATGTTTGTTCTAGATTTGAAACAGCGGCAGAAAAAAAGTTGTGCTCACAAATCAACTGCAACATCCGCGACCCAACGGCTTAGTGACGATTTCAGGTATTGTTTGTATGAGAGTTCACCCTATCGTGTTAACATATGTCGAATAGATATGATATTTCCTTTGGAATGTATTAAAAATTGCCTTCGATCCAGAGCATTTAGAAACGACCATGAGCCGAACTGTGAATATCCTCCATTATGAGATAAACATTGAAAATACCAAAAATATGTCAAGACACTTACTTAGCTCCCATGTCAAAATTGTAAATGGTCCTTAGGGAGAATTTTCATCCTCTAAGGAAACGAACAACCATATTAATGGCTATTAAATGGAAAAATCGGAAAGATGCTTTTAAGAAAACCATATTTATACCCCAACGTTTTTTGGCAATTTTATTCTGTCAACTAATAATACCATAATATTGCTGTAGAGGTCACCATATTCCGTGGATCTACACAGTTCCGCATTTCGTTGTTTATTTTCAATATATGTACATGACTTTTGTTTTCGATGTCAATATTTATTTGTCAATGGTTTACCATGAAATGGAATTCATGATTGTGCGGAAAAATCGAAAACTCATCGCTGGATTGTATTTCATGCTAGCGAGGTTTCGACAATAAGCCGTGTGTATTTGATCTAGGGAATTTATTACAAATCATCTAAGAACATTCAACGAATAGCGATTTCATTGAAATACATTTTATAAACTTTGACAATGATATGGCATATTGGTTGGATGAAAAAAATGCTGACTTTATTTTGGAGTAACCTGAGTTGAACGTTGAATTCAGCTGAATCTGTCAAGTTATTTGGATGAATATGACTTAAACAACGGAAGGCTTTTTTAATAGATTGTTACTTGAAATAATAATTCTGAATCGATTACAATGAAAACCGGTTAGGAAAGTTCAAAAGTCGGACGGGATTTGATACCCTTCACCATTTTGAATACATACAAGAGATGTTAATATCTACAATATCCTGTAGATAGAATAGGCATAAAATCTTTGGAGGTCCATTGAGATGGAATCGAGTGCAACTAAATGTGCTATCTAGATAGATACTTGAACCAATTGAAAACACCCATACAAAATACCATTCTGAAATCAATGAAAAATTGCTTGTCAAGCGGGCAGACTTGGATCCTTTGGTGTAGCATTTGTATAAAATCTGTCTCCAGTAGCAAAGACGCTTGAGTCACTACTCCTCCCTCTGTAGGTTTCAAGTACAACTACTGCATTACTCGCCATTACCACGCACATGTAAGCAGAGGACTTAACCAGAACAGGCCGTGCGACAGAACAGTTTTAGTGACTCTTGACTTATCGGAAGCCTTCGATACTGTCAATCACGCCAAACTGTTTGAAGGCTTAAAAAAGACCAATCTCCGGCCTAGCTTGAAATTATAGGTGTGATCGCCAGTCATATGCGGAATTCAGAAACAATAAATCTATAACAGGGAGTTCCCTTTTCTGAAATTCCACAACCACCGGACGGCATAGATATCGTAATGTATGCGGATGAGTGTACGATCATGGCGTCAGGTCCTATTATCGATGACATTTGGTAAAGTTTTTCCATCTGAGGAAAATGAAGTTATCCATCGCTAAATCCACATCCACTCTGTTCCCGCTAAACATCATGGTCTATGGTGTACTAATTCTGACCCCAAACTGCCCCAAAATTTTGGGAGTAACGTCAATAGCTTATTTAAGCCACCGCTTTTTGTGATAAGATGAGAAGCAGGAACAATGTCCTCAAGTCGCTTGCCGTCAGCTCTTGGGGAGACCTTGTTGACCTCCTACAAAAAGTAGGTCGGTCGTGTGGTTCGCGAATGTAAGCGATACGGAGTGGAAGAACATTCAAACCTGTCAGAATGCCGTCCTGATAACTGCCAATGGTCTTATGGCAATGGTCTTACCCGTACTTCGACACAACAGGATGTTGTCGATGCAGTACGTGCTTGAGTGTTATCGCTGGAATCATCAATGGCATGACATTATGAATAGGATTCCCCGCCCAGGCATGTAAGAAGTGACCCAAGCAATGGACCAATACCACGTGAATGCAGCTGTTGGAGTTCACCCACCACCTTTAGCAGCAGAAGAACGATTGCCAATGTTAACGATCTTAATTGATTTTTATCACAATTAAGATCAGGAAGGAGCAGGCGTCTCATTTCATAGCGGGTTCGAATCGACAGCAGATTCCAAACAAGTGCTTTGCGTGTAGACTTGGACCTTACGATACGCTGCATCTCTTGTCCTGCTAAACTCATATGTTTACGTAATCGCTTTGGATGCTGCCGATCCAGATTGCAACCTTCTTGAACCCGGAAAGAGAGGAGTCAGAACCAGAGTAATACAAAACCAGTAAGGAAAGTAGTAAAGTCGGACGGGGTCGACTATATGATACCCTTCACCACTATGGGCATATTAAACAGCACTATTAACATGAAATTGGAACAAATAAAATATGTGATATTTATCTAAATGTGAATCGACCTAGATCTATACATAAACATATCATTCGTTTGTTACAAAGTGACAAAAGTATGTAAATCGATATTCGTTTGAAATATCAAGAGGTCATCCGTTGGGCTATGTCTATACTTCTAGAAAACGCAACTACGTTATTCTATGCTCAATTTTGTACTACATCTGAACTGATTTTCACGAAATTTGCCAAACATCACTCTAGGCTCAGTTCAGTAGCAAATCGAAAGATATATAGGGACTTTGGTGCACCATTTACATGAAATCGGACGAAACTATATGTGAGATCTATATCTAAATCTGGACCGATTTTCTCAAAACTTGGCAGACATATATTCCAGACTCAATTCCGTGCGTTATTCTAAATTTCGTGCAAATCAAAAGATATATTGGTACTTTGGTACACCATTTACCTAAAATCGTGCGAAACTATATATGAGCGTTATTGGTAAATCTAGACCGATTTTCACAAAACTAATCACACATCATTCTAGACCTAATTCAATATGCTATACCAAAATTCGTGCAAATCAAATGATTTTCAGGGACTTTGGTGCACCAGTTATAGAAAATCGGGCGAAACTATATGGGAGCTATATCTAAATCTGAACCGATTTTCAGGAAACTTAGCACACATTATTCTAGACCTAATTCAGTAGGCTATACCAAATTTTGTGCAAATCGAAAGATATATAGGGACTTTTCGTGCAAATCGAAAGATATATAGGGACTTTGGTACACCATTTACCTTAAATCGGGCGAAACTATATGGGAGCTATATCTAAATCTGAACCGATTTTCACGAAACTTAGCACACGTCATTCTAGACTTAATTCAATACGCTATGCCAAAATTCGTGTAAATCAAATGATTTTCAGGGACTTTGGTGCACCATTTACTTAAAATCAGGCGAAACTATATATGGGAGCTATATCTAAATCTTAATCGATTTTCACCAAACTTGGTACACATCATTCTAGACCTAATTCATTAGGCTATACCAAATTTCGTGCAAATCGAAAGATATTTAGGGACTTTGGTACCCCATTTACCTTAAATCGGACGAAAATATATATGGGAGCTATATCTAAATCTGGACCGATTTTCACGAAACTTAGGACACGTCATTCTAGACTTAATTCAATACGCTATGCCAAAATTCGTGCAAATCAAATGATTTTCAGGGACTTTGGTGCATGTGAGCTATATCTAAATCTGGACCGATTTTTCCCAATTTCAATAGGGTTCGTTATTGGGCCAAACAAGTGAGCTGTGCCAAATTTCATCCAATTCGGATCATAAATGCGACCTGTACTTTGTTTACAATTTAACATGGACAGACGGACGGACGGACATGCATAAATCGACTTAGAAAGTGATTCTATGCATATCCTCAAAATGAACCATGGGTCCTTCTCGTTTCCTTTTGCCTGTTACAAAAATATGCACAAAGACATAATAACCTGTACCACAGTGTGGTGAAGGGTATAAAAATACAACAAACATTTAGTTAGTTGCTACAACGAATCCATAACTTCACAGTCACTCATACTGCTTTCGACATAGGCATCGACGTCTTTTTACAGTTTAAATAATTATGTATGGGAGCTATATATAAACACGTGGACCTAATTGAGAAACTATTGCATACACCATTTGTTTTTTTTTTTTTTTTTGTTATCACTTTATATTGAATTTTGATATCCTCTGCCAAATTTCGTATAAATCAAACAAACAAAGGCCTTTCGGTGCACCTTTTACATAAAATCGAACGAAAATATATATACGACCTATATAAAAATCGGAACCGATTTCAACAAACCTAGTCACACATCATTTTTTTCTCAATTGGATTCGCTATTCAAAATTTTGCTCAATCGGACAAATATTGGGAGTTTGGTGTGTCATTCACAAAAAATCGGACAAAACTATATATATCTAAATCTGAACCGATTTAAAAAAAAAATACGCAGGCATCAGTCTAGATCCAATGCAATACTCTGTGCAAAATTTTGTCCCAATCATTCACAAAAAATCGGACGAAACTATATATGAGAGGTATATGTAAATCTGAAACGATTTTAACAAAACTTTGCACACATAATTCTGGACTTAATTCAGTACTCTGTGCAGAATTTTGTCTCAATCGGAAAAATATTGGGGATTTGGTGCATCATTCACATAAAATCGGGCGAAACTATATATGGGAGCTATATCTAAATATGAACCGATTCCAACAAAACTTCGCATACATAAGTATGGGCCTGATTCAGTGCGCTGTGCAAAATTTAGTCCCAATCGGACAAATATCGGGAGTTTGGTGCATCGTTTACATAAAATCGGACGAAACTATATATCTAAATCTGTACCGATTTTCTCCAATTTCAATAGTTCGTCCTTGGGCCAAATAAGTGAACTGATCCAAATTTCATCCAAATCGGATCATAAATGCGACCTGTACTTTGTTCACAAAAATACATGGACGGACGGGCAGATAGACGGACATGCGTAAATCGACTCAGAAAGCGATTCTATGCATACTCTCAAAGGAACCATAGGTCTATCTCGATTCCTTTTGCCTGTTACAAGTATATGCACAAAGACATAATACCCTGTACCACAGTGTGGTGAAGGGTATAAAAAGGTAGCGGTAATGCACATATTACTGATAAAATACTAGAATTTGTATACCCACACCTAGGGTTACCAGAATGACAGGGCTTGTCTGGGTTAAATTTGCGAATAATAAATCAGACCTTACTAATTGGACCTAATATAGAATTAATGTAATTTTTGGCTATATAGATTCATAATTCCTGTGCTAATTATTCGATATCAATATCGGTCCACGTTTGCTGAAATTTGTATTGGGTCTGCATTATGGTTTACAACAATCGATTTGTAGAATTGTCGGTATGGATCCACTTTTTGGTTTTTTTTCCTATATTTTCATTTTAAAAATGTATGATAGAGCTCGGCCCGGTCAAACATAACGCTTTTTGTACCACTCTGTGGTACAGGGTATTATGTCTTTGTGCATATGTTTGTAACAGGCAAAAGGAAACGAGATAGACACATGGTTCCTTTTGAGAATATGCATAGAATCACTTTCTGAGTCGATTTATGCATGTCCGTCCGTCTGTCTGTCTATGTTAAATTGTAAACAAAGTACAGGTCGCATTTATTATCCGAATTGGATGAAATTTGGCATAGGTCACTTATTTGGCCCAAGGACGAACCCTACTGAAATTGGGAAAAATCGGTTCAGATTTAGATATAGCTCCCATATATATTTTCGTCTGATCTAATGTAAACGGTCCCTATATATCTTTCGATTTGCACGACATTTGGTACAGCGTAATGAATGATCTGTGCAAAGTTTCGTGAAAATCGGTTCAGATTTGGATATAGCTCCCATATATATTTTCGTCCGATTTAAGGTAAATGGTGTACAAAAAGTCCCATATATCTTTCGATTTGCACGAAATTTGGCACAGCGTAATGAATTAGGTCTGGAATGATGTGTGCCAAGGTTTGAGAAAATCGGTTTAGATTTAGATTTAGCTCCCATATATAGTTTCGTCCGATTTAAGGTAAATGGTGCACCAAAGTCCCTATATAACATTAGATTTGCATGAAATTTTGCATAGAGTATTGAATTAGGTCCAGAATGATGTGTGCCAAGTTTCGAGAAAATCGGTTTAGATATAGATATAGCTCCCATGTATAGTTTCGTCCGATTTAAGGTAAATGGTGCACCAAAGTCCCTATATAGCATTCGATTTGCATGAAAATTGGCATAGAGTACTGAATTAGGTCCAGAATGATGTGTGCCAAGTTTCGAGAAAATCGGTTCAGATTTAGATGTAGCTCCCATATATATTTTTTTCCGATTCTATGTAAATGGTGCACCAAAGTTCCTATATACCTTTCGATTTGCATGACATTTGGCACAGCGTACTGAATTAAGTTTAGAATGATGTGTGCTAAGTTTCGGAAAAATCGGTTCTGGTTTCGATATAGCTCCCACATATACATATATATTCGTCCGATTTTACATAAATGCTGCACCAACCTTCTAATTTTGTCCGATTAACACGATTTTTTGCACAACGTATCAAGTTGAGGCTTGAATAACGTTATTGCGTTTTGTTGAAATTGATGTAGATGCTGTCATAGCTTCCATATGTATTTCGAATTTATGTCTGAATGAAATTAAAATTTTAACAGTGCGGCGACCGTATAGCGTGTATTAATTTTGCTGTTAGTCGTTTTTCATAAATTTGTCCCATGGTACGAAGTCAACTTTAAGTCTGCCCGAATGAAATTAAATTTATCATAGGTTGCAGAAAGACTTGCGTATGTTTCTTGGAGGGGATACATATGTACAATATACCAAAAGTGGTGAAGGGTATCATATAGTCGGCCCAGTCCGACTTTACTGCTTTTCTTACTGTTTATAGTAGATTTTGACAATTTTGTATGCGTTTTGAGATAGTTAAGCGATCCATTTTCATCAATGTCAGACTTTCAACGGAAAGGAAAAATAATCGGTTTAACAACTTAGTTTGGATAGCCCTGTATATATTTATAAGTAAATTTCTAACAGAAATTACTTCCCGGTTCATTACGGTAAATTAAACAATTTTCCCGCACACACAATAGATTGTTAATCGGTCTATTCAATCTGCTGCTTTACAAAACATTACCATTATATTAAAGACATTGTACTGCTGCTCTACATATTAATCTACCTTTTGTATCTGTTCATTATTTGTAACAATGTTAATGTGAATTTAATAGACAAATAGCAATAAATCGTATCGTTTACATTATATTTACCCATTCTCTGCCATGTAATTGTTGTAATAATTACATAGACAATTATGGGTCTGTTAACATTTGAGGCTTTTAATTGAATTACCACAGAATAGCCTTACACCCACACGTACACTAGGAAAATTGCAACAACCCAATGAAATTTATGAAAAAGAGCAAATTTTAAGTGAAACATATAAAGCAGAACACACAAAAACTGAAGTGAAAACACACCCAACATCGATTTCAACATCAATTCCCAATCAACAATGGACACTTCCGTAAATACGAGAATGTTGTTCAATTTTTATGGTTGATTAAATCTCAGTTCGCCATACCACCAATCGACAATATTCGTTGTGTGCTGAAGCTTCGATTGCTAGTTACGAAGACATTGATTGCTCTGGTATTTGCTGTTTAATAATAAAATAAATGAAAATGAAACCGCATTTTTTGAAGTTTTGTTATGCATATAAAAACCAGTAAGGAAAGTAGTAAAGTCGGACGGAGCCGACTATATGATACCCTTCACCACTTTGGGTATATTGCGCATATGTATCCTTACATTTGCATGTCAATGTTCCCTCGAAGGAACATACGCATGTCTTTCTGCAACCGGGCAGATTTAGATTCGTCTGCGTACCATGGGACAAATTTATGGAAAACGTTTTATAGCAAACTTTATACACGCTATTAGGTACTGATAAAATTTTTTTTCAATCCCGTTCGAAATTGATACATTGTTCACAATTTCGTGTTAATCGGACAAACATTAGGAGTTTGGAGCGCCATTTATGTAAAAACGGAAGAATATATATAAATATGTGGGATCTACATAGAAATCTGAACCGATCTAAAACTTATCACACATCATTCTCGACAAATTTAGTACGCTATGACAAATTTCGTGCAAATCCAAGGATATATAGGGACTTTGGTGCACCATTTATATAAAATCGGACGAAAATATATATGGGAGCTATATCTAAATCTGAACCGATTTTCACGAAATTTCACACACATCGTTCTAGACTTAATTCAGTACGCTATGCCAAATTTCGTGCAAATCGAGGGATACATTGGGACTTTTGTGCGCTATTTACATAAAATCGGACGAAAATATATATGAGAGCTATATCTAAATCTGAACCGATTTCCACGAAATTTTATACACATCGTTCTAGACTTAATTCAGTACGCTATGCCAAATTTCGTGCAAATCGAAGGATATATAGGGACTTTGGACGAAAATATATATGAGAGCTATATCTAAATCTGAACCGATTTCCATGAAATTTAACACACATCTTTTTAGACTTAATTCAATACGCTGTGCCAAATTTCGTGCAAATCGAAGGATATATAGGGACTTTGGTGCACTATTTACCTAAAATCGGACGAAAATATATATGGGAGCTATATGTAAATCTGAACCGATTTTCACGAAATTTAATACACATCGTTCTAGACTTAATTCAATACGCTATGCCAAATTTCGTGCTAATCGAAGGATATATAGGGATTTTGGTGCACTATTTACATAAAATCGGACGAAAATATATATGGGAGCTATATCTAAATCTGGCGAGTTGACGAGCCAGCGAGTCCATTTCTATAGGCGAGCTGACGGGAGCCAGCGAGTCTATTTCTATAGGCGAGCTGACGGGAGCCAGCGAGTCTATTTCTATAGGCGAGCTGACGGGAGCCAGCGAGTCTATTTCTATAGGCGAGCTGACGGGAGCCAGCGAGTCTATTTCTATAGGCGAGCTGACGGGAGCCAGCGAGTCTATTTCTATAGGCGAGCTGACGGGAGCCAGCGAGTCTATTTCTATAGGCGAGCTGACGGGAGCCAGCGAGTCTATTTCTATAGGCGAGCTGACGGGAGCCAGCGAGTCTATTTCTATAGGCGAGCTGACGGGAGCCAGCGAGTCTATTTCTATAGGCGAGCTGACGGGAGCCAGCGACTCTATAGGCGAGCTGACGGGAGCCAGCGACTCTATTTCTATAGGCGAGCTGACGGGAGCCAGCGACTCTATTTCTATAGGCGAGCTGACGGGAGCCAGCGAGTCTATTTCTATAGGCGAGCTGACGGGAGCCAGCGAGTCTATTTCTATAGGCGAGCTGACGGGAGCCAGCGAGTCTATTTCTATAGGCGAGCTGACGGGAGCCAGCGAGTCTATTTCTATAGGCGAGCTGACGGGAGCCAGCGAGTCTATTTCTATAGGCGAGCTGACGGGAGCCAGCGAGTCTATTTCTATAGGCGAGCTGACGGGAGCCAGCGAGTCTATTTCTATAGGCGAGCTGACGGGAGCCAGCGAGTCTATTTCTATAGGCGAGCTGACGGGAGCCAGCGAGTCTATATCTATAGGCGAGCTGACGGGAGCCAGCGAGTCTATATCTATAGGCGAGCTGACGGGAGCCAGCGAGTCTATATCTATAGGCGAGCTGACGGGAGCCAGCGAGTCTATTTCTATAGGCGACCTGACGGCAGCCAGCGAGTATATTTCTATAGGCGACCTGACGGCAGCCAGCGAGTCTATTTCTATAGGCGATGCCAGCTGACGGGAACCAGCGAGTCTATTTCTATAGGCGAGGCGAGGCGAGCTGACGAGCCAGCGAGTCTACTTCTATAGTCGAACTGATGGGAGCCAGCGACTCTATTTCTATAGGCGAGCTGACGGGAACCAGCGAGTCTATTTCTAAAGGCGAGGCGAGCTGACGAGCCACCGAGTCTACTTCTATAGGCGAGGCGAGATGATGAGCCAGCGAGTCTATTTCTATAAGCGAGGCGAACTGACGAGCCAGTGAGTCTATTTCTATAGGCGAGGCGAAGCGAGCTGACAAGCCAGCGAGTCTATTTCATTAGGCGAGCTGACGGGAGCCAGCGAGTCTATTTCTATAGGCGAGCTGACAAGACTTCGGAGAGATGACATAGATTTATCTGTTGATTAAGAAAGATACTTTATAGGTTTATAAAGGTTAAAATGATCCTCCAGTAAATAAAGGCCATAGTAGGACTCGTTGCATACTTCTGGAAAAACTTAACATATTCAAAGTGTTTATTACGGTATACATTGTGGTATGCATTCCAATAAATGCAACATTCTTTTGTTGTTAGCTGGAAAAACAAACTGATATTGTTGGGAAAAAATTCAATTTGAAATGCATGACTGAGTTTAAGCATGGAACAGATTTAATTACCGAATGAATTACTAAACGAATGAATGAACAACAGCAACTGGCAGAACTTCAGCATCACCACTCCACTTCAATGCAATGCAGTGACCAAGTGATGATGTCGGCGATGATGATGATGAGGCTGATAGTAATTATTCACATAAAATTCAAATGATGCAGAGATTTATTCAGGTGAATGGGAGATACAAAAACAGCGAACCCAGATGCTAGATAGCACTTAACTGCTGCACTTGTATGATATTAACAAGAAAATGGCAAATAATTTATGATAATTCACTTTTTGCTAAGCATCATCATTATTATTGCATGTATTATGACTGTGGAAATGTTTGTTGGGTTATTCAGTTTTTAGTTTATTTTTAATTAAAATATATATATTTATTTTCTATGCAATTAACTTCACAAATAATTGATCACAATTAATACATTAATCAGTAATATTAAATTGTAATAAAACAAATATTCATGTTATAAATTGATAATTTTATTGATGATATGTCAAATATCGACAGAGGTGATATAGGGAAGAGTCATTAAATGTCAGAGGATATACCATTTACTCGTAATCGTTTGTAGTAATGGTGATAATAATAGTTTTTAATGATTAATCAACCAGTAAGGAAAATAAAAAAGTGGTACGGTGTCGACTATTTCATACACTTCACCACTTTGGGTGTATTGTTTTTTCTTGTTTCGATTTTTCTTATTTACTTACATATTATTTTTTTGCGTCATTGGATTGATTATTGTAATGACAAAAATAATAAAATGAAAATAAATAAGAAAAAATCGAGAAAAGAAAAAAAAACAATATACCCAAAGTGGTACAAAGTTAAACGTTTGGCTCGTAAACGCGTTGCTCGTATCAACACTTGTTTGATATATGGCATTTATATCGAAATAATTTGGAAAATACATATGCGAATTTTTTGACAGCAATTCGGTGGTCGGGTCTGAAATAAAGAGGCAATTGAATGCATAACTTACCACAATCGAGTGAGTGGAGAGACCGCGGTTGTAAACAGGAGGAATTGTAGACAAACAAACGGTTGCAAAACTAACAACCACCAAGTGAGGGAAAAGACAACGGACAAGCAGAAATTTCGTATTTTGCGTTCTCAGTAGCAAATGTCATTAATAAACAACAGTAAGGAAACTTCAAAAGTCGGAATTCCTTTTGAGAATATGCCATGTCCATGTATTTTTGTTAACAAAGTACGGGTCGCATTTATGATCCGATTTGGATGAAATTTGGCATAGGTCACTTAATTGGCCCACGGACGAACCCTATTGAAATTGGAGAAAATCGGACCACGTTTAGGCATAGCTCCCATATAAGGGTACCCCCAAATTTTCGGTATTTTGAGGTTCTTGAGCGCGTTTTTTAACTGAATTCGCAGAAATTTGGTATTTTGAGTTCTAATTGGGTAGCATATCTCACTACCAAAAATTATAAATAAAGGTCAATTTTTCGGATAGCCCCCATATAAGAGTACCCCCAATTTTCGGTATTTTGAGGGTTTTGATCGCATTTTTCGACCGAATTCGCTGAAATTTGGTACTTTGAGTTCTTATTGGGTAGCAAATCTCCCTACCAAAAATTATAAATAAAGGTCCATTTTTTCGGAGAGCCCCCATATAAGGGTACCCCCAATTTTCTGTATTTTCGGGTTCTTGGGCTCGTTTTATAACTGAATTCTCTGAAATTTTGTACATTGGGTTCTTATTGGATACCACATTACTCCACTATAAATTATAAATATAGGTCCAGTTTTTCTGGTAGTTCCCATATAACGGTGCGCCCAAATTTTTGGTATTTTGGGGGTTCTGATCGTATTTTTCGACCGAATTGACTGTAATTTAGTACGTCGAGTTCTTATTAGGTAGCAAATCTCTCCACAATAAATTATAAATATTGTTCAATTTTTTCTGGTAGCCCCCATATAAGAGTACCCCCCAATTTTCGGTATTTTGAAGTTCTTGAACAAAATTCTTTTTATACCCTTCACCGAAATTTGGCACAGCGTAACAAATTAGGTCTAGAATGATGTGTGTTAAGTTTCCTGAAAATCGGTTCAGATTTAGATATAGATCTCAAATATATTTTCTCCGATTTAAGGTAAATTGTGCACAAAAGTCCCTATATATCTCTCGATTTGCACTAAATTTGGCTCAGCGTTTCCTGAAAATCGGTTCGGATTTAGATATAGCTCCCATATATATTTTCGTCCGATTTAATGTAAATGGTGCACCAAAGTCCCTTAATATCTTTCGGTTTGAACTAAATTTGGCACAGCGTAATGAATTAGGTCTAGATGTGTGTTAAGTTTTCTGAAATCGGTTCAGATTTAGATATAGCTTCTATATCTGACCAAATGAACAATTTAGTATCGGTTGCAGAATGACGTGTTTATGGTTCCAATTTCATGTTACTGGTCCTTTAAAAATGTGACGTCTGTTAGGATTCATCTATTGAATATACTCAAAGGTGAAGGGAAAGGTGAAGGGTATCATATAGTCGGCCCCGTCCGACTTTACTACGTTCCTTACTGGTTTACAGAATATTTGCAGTAATAGTCATTTTCGGTAATGGCATATTTTCCAACTTGAGTATTTTACGATGACATAGCACCATAGGTTTCGATTGATTTTAAATATTGTTCACTCATGGTGTAGAATATAAAAATTTGAGACGGCCCACTATGGGCCAGAGATTCCATTTATTGGCCATAATTGGATCAGAGGGTTCATGAAATAAATAAATAAATATCTCATATATAGTTTTCGAGAACGCTGATTACGATTCTGAAAGAAAAATATTCTGCCGATTAGATCGAAAATTACGGTCAAATTTGTATGCCCTTCACCACACTGTGGTACATGGTATTATGCCTTTGTGCATATGTTTGTAACAGGCAAGGGGAAACGAGATAGATACATGATTCCTTCTGAGAATATGCATAGCATCACTTTCTGAGTCGATTTATGCATGTCCGTCCGTTCATTTATTTTTGTGAGCAAAGTACAGGTCACATTTATGATCCGAATTGGATGAAATTTGGCACAGCTTATTTGTTATGTCCAAGGACGAAAACTTTTGAAATTGGAAAAAAATCAGTTTAGATTTAGATCTAGCTATCATATATATTTTCGTCCGATGTTAAAAAATGGTGCACAGCACACTAAATTAGGTCCACTTTGATGTCTGTGAAGTTTTGTTGAAATCGGTTCAGATTTAGATATAGCTCCTTTATATAGTTTCGTCCGATTTTAGGTGAATGGTCCACCAAACTCCCAATAATTATCCGATTGAGACCCAATTTTGCATAGTGAATTAAATTATGTTCAGTTTGATGTTTGTGGAGTTTGGTTAAAATCGGTTCAGGTTTAGATATAGCTACCATATATAATTTCGTCGGATTTTACGTATATGTTGCAGATGTAGATTAACCCCAATATATTTTTGTTTGAGATCATGCAATTTGTGCGCCAAATAATAAAGGTTTCTCCAAGAGAGATAAAATTGTGGATATTGGGAAATACACACAAAATCTTCAAAAAATAAAATTTTGGGCTATTATATGGGGGATACCCTAAATTGTGGACCAAAATCGCAAATTACAGCCAATCTGATTTAAATTTTCAAGATTTTCATTGGGCAGGTAATTGAACACCAATGCATGTTAAGGTTTATATATAATTGAAAATTTAAAAGGGAAGAAAATAATTTGGAAAATATGCTTGTTTTTGTTTTTAGTGATTAAATAAAAGTCCCTATGTTTGATGGCGGGCATGATAACTTCTTCGCCGATTGGCTTTATATTATATTCGAGAATTCTTGAGATTTCCACTTGTCATTTTCTAGGGACGTTCTTGAATTAGTGTAGATTCGAATAAAATAAAAAAACTAAATTAATTTTTTGACACCGAGAATGAGGGGTCTCTTAAATTTTTGAATGCAATTTTCAACGACTAGTAACTCTTGAGTTTATGGACGGTAGCAGACGGTCGCAAAATTCTGGACAGAGTACATATCAAGGCGTCGATTGGTGCTGTAACCATCAAAATTTTCTCTGGAACTGCTTGGTACTAGGTTATATTAAACATGTTATATCAAATTTTTCAAATATAAACTACATTCACAGAAATAGAAAATCTTTACTTTGACCCCATTTCATTTGTTAACCAAAATTTAACTGGTGGTCTAAAGTGCACAGATTTGAAAGTGTTTTTCTCTCTACCTGAAATATACTTTTTGACAAAAAATCCATCTTGAGAGCTGAACTATTTACTAAATTTTAAAGCAAAGATCACCACCCAACACAACCCACATAAATATGGCAACCATTCATCCTAGAATTCTATAATTCCAAACAGGTTTTCTAGATACTGTTCACCACAATCCCTGAGACTTTGCAGTTTCCATGAAATCCCACAACGAACGCCATGACAACAAGACACAAATTATATTAAAATAATAATAACAACGTAAAAAACTAATTAAATAAATGTTTTCCTCTTCTCTTCCTTTTTCTCTTCTTCTATCTTCCTCATGCTAATAAAATTACTTCTTTGAATATGCAACGAACCTAACTTCGCACCATCAATCCACCCACCATCAACCTGTCAACCTCAACGAAAAACTAAAAAAAATGAATACCTGAATGATGATGATGGCGGTGTTCTTGTGCCAATGTTTCTAATATCTCCTGCATACCTTCCGGATATGTGTCATGGATGCTGTGTGCAAACGAACGAACGAATGAACCAAACGACCAACACACCATCGTACAAATGAATGATTGCCGCTTTTTGTTCGGTACATTGCAAAACCATAGCAATTGCAAACCGTGTCCTGTAGCAAAACCCACATTCCTTTGTGGCAACGACAATAGAACGTATTCATCGTTATGCAGATTGGATTATCACAATTGCATACATGCAACGTCCATAAGGATCGCCTGCAAAGGATTCTGTCCGTGCAAGGGTAAGTAGTAGAGAATAGAAGTAATGTTGTTGTTGTAGTTTTTTTCGTTTTTGTTCCTGTGTCCTGTGTAGTTCCCATTTACTGGCAATACTATTAGCGTGATGTTTTACAATCTCACCAGAGGTGGTGAGGCGGTGCCTGTGTGCATGTGTGAAGATACTCTTAAGAGACTTAGTTCACTCCAAGCAATCATTCCATCAACACCCTGAAGTATGTCTTAACGGTTATAACCAGTCACACTATGAAGTGGAATCGTGTCTAATGAATTGAGAAATTATTGTTACGTACCTAAGAATGCCACTTGGATTATGTGTGCGACCGACATAATCGAAGGAGTTACACATTTCACTGTGCTAGCACCGGAAATGTGTTGTTATGACATTAAGGAAAGATAGCTTTGAATCGTTAATACTTGAAGTGGGTGAAAGGTGTATTTATTAAAAAAACAAGTAGAAACCTTTCATACCGTCGTTAATGTTGGTAGATATAAAACCTCAGCCTCTGACACAGATTTTACTAAGTGTACGGGTGCTGAAGCTACAATTTTGTACAGTTTGAGGTGGAGGAATAACTTTAACTGGCCCAAGATCAGCAGTTAAAGTCGGACAGGACCTACCGTAGCCCTTCAACACCGAACGAGGATTCAGACAAGGTGACAGTTTATCGTGTGACCTATTCACATTTGCATCTCGTATGACCTTTTCCAGCAGGATGTTAGGTCATAGGGTGGACCAATATTTCTTTCTTTAGTATAACCTCATTAGCCATAAGGCTAAGGTTATACTAAAGTTACCAGCAAAAATGCATACCCCAATATCTGAAAAAAAACTTGACCTGGGACGAATTTGTCCTAGCCAATACTTTTGACTAACACTTCACATTTGAAATTGTATATTGCAACGATTTATTTGCATTCAACAAGCAATTCCTACACTTATTACGGATTCATAATTCTTTGAATACAAAATTGAAATATAAATTCGAATTTATACTTACTTACTTACTTAGCTGGCTTGTTACAGAACGGTTGTTCCATAAGCCGAGCTTAAAAAAGATTTCCAAGCGCGTCGGTCTTGTGCGCAAGTCCACCAATTTGGAAGACCACGTTCCAAGATGTTGTTTTCTACTTGGTCTTTCCATCTAATTCGTGGCCTTCCCCTTCTACGGGAACCATCCGTAGGCTCATTTTTATATGCCTTTTGAGCTGGGGCATCTTCATTCATCCGCACAACATGGCCTAGCCACCGTAGTCGCTGCAGCTCAATACGACTGACTATGTCGATGTCTGCGTATAAATTGTAGAGCTCGTGGTTCATTCGACGCCGATATTCACCGTCGACGCAGATCGGCCCGTAGATCTTTCGGAGAATTTTTCTCTCAAACACCCCAAGCGCTGCCTCATCTGCTTGCGCAAGTACCCATGCTTCTGATCCATATAATAGCACGGGTAGTATCAGCGTCTTGTAAAGTGTGAGTTTGGTCTGGCGAGAGGTGGCCTTGTTTCTAAACTGCTTACTTAGACCATAGTAGCATCTGTTGGCCATCACAATCCTTCTCCGAATTTCAAAACTGATATCATTCGTTTTATTTATGGCGGTACCAAGGTATATAAAGTCTTTAACTACCTCGAAGCTGTAGTTCTCAAGTTCCACAGTTGGTCCGAGTCTACTGGACGTCTTGCGCGTTGATACCATCAGCTTGGTCTTCTCGCCGTTTACTGCCAGACCCACTTTGGCAGACTCCTTTTCAATTTGTTCAAAGGTGGCTGTTACCGCTCGCAATGTTCGACCCATTATATCGATGTCATCGGCGTAGGCGAGTAACTGGTGTTGTT
>NW_026884864.1:0-58801 GCF_032173495.1 Musca vetustissima | reverse complement strand
GGAGTGTTGTGATAGACACAAGCTTTTGTGTAAACATAACTTCTGCTTCTTCTTCTCTATTTGCTAAAACAACCACCACCAGCAGGTTGGACAATGTCTTCTGACGCTTTAGAGAATTATGTAATTTTGACACGGTATTTGAATTGGGTTTATTGGTTTTTGTTGTCAACAGCAACAACTACGCTATGAAGAAGAAGAGGAACAACAACAACAAATACTGCGGACAAGCCTTTCAGTTCGACCAAAAAAACATGTTGCCGATCATCATCACCATCAATATTCATAACGCCGCCTTCCTTCTCATTGAACTATTAGATGGACGTCTCGACTACAGGCTATTTGTTCAACATTGTACCATTATTCAGTGAGACCCAGCTCCGCAGCCCCTCCCTCCATTCTGCATCATCACATCGCTTCAAAATGATCAATATTTGGTCTTTTATGGTGGTTTAGTATCTTGAGTAGCATTCGGAATTTGTTGACTTAACATATTTGCAACGCCATTCAGTCTCTATGCGGAATGTTGAAAAAAAAACACGAAAATCCTACTACAGTTGTGAATTTTTAGACAATATTTATTTTTATAATCAATGATTATCTTTGGGATGGCATTCATAGCCTTAGAATGGGACCTCATTTGATAGCTAAATATGTAACTGTGTTAATACCACACCTTTTTAACATACATTCGATATTATGAAATGGAATTTTATTAATATCGATTATGAGAGGTTATACGCTTTAATGGCCTTGCAGATAGCTCGAAAGCGGGTAGGGGAAAAGAGGGATATACTAAAAAATTTAACAAAATGAGGAATATTTGAAGACACACAAAGAAAAGCATTCTTTAAAATATCCATGATTATTTATTGGCCCCTTAAAATATTCCTTAAAAAAATCCGTGATTATTTAGTGGCCCCTAAAAATATTCTTTAAATATACACGATTAATTAGTGGCCCCAAAAAATATACTTTCAGAAATCAAGAATTAATTAGTGGGCCCTAAAATATTCCACATAAATGCACAATTTAATAGTGGCCCCTAACTATGATCTTTAAACATTCCACGATTAATTAGTGACCCCTAAAAATATTCTTTAAAAATCCACGATTAATTAGTGGCTCCAAAAAAGGTTTTTTTAACTTTCACGATTAATTAGTGGCTCTAAAATATTCTCTAAAAGTGCATAATTAATTATTGGCCCCTAAAAGTATTCCATATAAAATGCACTATTGAATAGTGGCCCCTAACAATTATATTTAAAAATTCAACTATTAATTAGAGACCCCTAAAAATATTCTTTAAAAATCCAAAAAAGGTTTTTTTAAACTTTCACGATTAATTAGTGGCCCTAAAATATTCTCTAAAAATGCACAATTAATTATTGGCCCCTAAAAGTATTCCATATAAAATGCACTATTAAATAGTGGCCCCTAACAATAATATTTAAAAATTCAACGATTAAATAGTGAGCACAATATTCTTTCAAAAAATCCACGATAGATTAGTGGTCCCTAAAAATATTCTTTAAAAAATCAACGATTATTTAGCGGATATTTTGGGGCAGTCATTTAAGCGTGGATTTTTTGAAGAATACTTTTAGGAGTAGTTACTTAAGCGTGGGTTTTTAAAGAACATTATTTAGGAGTGGATTTTTTTAAAGAATACTTTTAGTAGCATTTTTTTAGGCCTGGATTTTTTAAAGAATATTTTTAGGAGCAGCTACTTAGGCTTAGATTTTTTAAAGAATATTTTTAGAAGTAGTTATTTAGGGACAGTCATTTAGTCGTGGATTTTTTAAAGAATATTTTTAGGAGAAGTCATTTAGTCGTGGATTTTTTATAGAATATTTTTAGGAGCAGCTATTTAGGCTTGGATTTTTTAAAGAATATTTTTAGTGGTCAAATATGAAGGTGTGGATTTTTAAGTCAAATTTTTTTTAGGGGTCAATTATTAAAGCGTGGATTTTTAAAAACTATTTTTTAGGGGTCAACTATTAAGGTGTGAATTTTTTTACATATATGTTTTTTAGGTCAAATATTAAGGCGTAGATTTGTAAATCATATTTTTAGGGGTCAAATATTAAGGCGTGGATTTTTAAAGCACATATTTTAAGGGTCAAATATGGATTTTTATACCCTACACAACTATGTTGTCGGGGCATTATAGCTTTGTGCAGCCCCAAAAGTATGTAACGCCGCGAAATATTGGTCCTAGACCCACCTTTAAGTGTACCGATCGTCATATTTCGACTAGCTGAGTCGATCTAGACATGTGTGTCCGTTCGTCCGGTTGGTGGAGTGGTTGACCTTTAAATTGATACCAATTATATTGTCGTATGTATTCGGATGTGGGAGTTACACTTAAGGGAACACCCCCCATTCTCGATTTTTTATTTTTAAGATTTTAAATGGGCTGGTAAATGAATACCAATGCTTGTTAAGGTTTGTAACTTGGCACATATATATTTGAAGATTTAAAAAGGAAGAAAAATAATTCACAAAAATTTGTTGTTGTTGTTTTGTTGTTGTTTTTTGGGTGCAAAGAAAAGTCCACATTTTCGATGGGGGGCATGATAACTCCTCACTGGAACATCGGAATCCGAAAATTCCAACTGTGTTAGAAAGAGGACATGTCAGGCTCTCGTATGAACTAGGATTATTGACTTCGCTCTAAAATTAACAAAATGGTGGACCTTTGAAATTTTTTTTTGGAAAATCGCCGATTTTTTACCAAAAACCATGTTAAAAAATAAGGAAGATCTTCACCGATTGGCTTTATCCTAGTTCATACGAGAGCTATACACTCTCTGAGATACGCTGCAAAATTTGGAACCGATTGGATTATTGGTTTTTGAGTTATCGTGCCCGCCATTCACAAAAAAATGTTTAGAGTAAAACGCGTTTAAAGTTTGAGAAGCCCTTTAGCCGTCACTTAATGTTGATACAATAAATCGGATATATCTTCAAGACTTCTTGAGATTTTCACTTGAAATTTTGTAGAGACATTCCTTAATCAGTGTAGATTCGAATTATATCAACAAAAATTTTGACACCGAGAATGGGGGGGTCCCCTTAAATATTTACAGGTACTTATGTACACAGATATTATTTAGTAACCCATTAACACTAGAGGGCGAAAATATAGCGCAGATCGCTTTGAAATTTTCCATGAGGATCAGGTTATGGTCAAGGACAATGCCTATAACTTTCGGTGATGATCAGATTATAATTATGGTATGACTTAATACTTAATTTTTTATGTTTTTTCGAGTCGATGCCAATAATAAGCCGAACATCACAACACAACCACGGTACAACAACCGTTCCCTCGACAATCGGATCTACGCTCCGGAACGACCCGAGCTCGACTCGGCCAGGGATTGTCAACTCAGCGACAGCTGTACAAAACGAAAGTTTTTTTCCACAGGAAAGAACTTTCGTAAACAGCCAACCTGTTACAACAACAACACAAACACGGTGAAGAGAATCTGGGCAATTAATTAGAAGGGCTGTACTGAATATGTCAGTGTAAGGAAGAGGTGCTGTTGACCTCTAATCAGGCTAGAGGGAGCAAATATCACGAAATATAGCCCAGACTCGAAATAAACATCTGTAGAAAGTTAGAGTTCCGTGGTAGTTGTGTAGGGTATCGTATGGTCGGCCCCGTCCGACTATACTGCTCCGCTCACTGGTTTAAATAATAGATTTTGGATCTTTTAAGAAGATTTTTATAAGAATATTTTTAGGGGCAATTAATTAGGATTGGATTTTTAAAGCATATTTTTAGGGACAATTACTTAGGTTTGCATTTTTAAAGCATATTTTTAGGGGAAATAACTTAGAATCGGATTTTAAGCATATATTGAGGGGCAATTATTCAGCATTGGAGTTTAAAGCATATTTTTAGGTGCAATTATTTAGAACTAAAAAAAAAACAAAAACAATTTTAAATATATTTGAAAAATATAATTAAATTATGAATTTAAAAGATAAATAAATTTAATGGAATTACCATCCAACCTTCCCGTACAACCATTTGCCTCATTGTTAATTTACACATTAAAGCCAAAACTATAATTTGGTAATTTGTGGCAATTGCTTGTGTTTAGTTTTATGTGTCTGTGACTCGATCGGTGTGTTACCACCTTTTAATGCCACCTGAATGTTGTCAGACCCGACACGCGTCAATGTTGTTTGAAGATTGTCGGCTAGACAGAGAATACGGTGTGTGCTCGTATGTGTGTTTCTGACAATTGGAAACATTATTCGAAAGATGAAAAAAAATAGTCATTTATAACCACACGATACCGACACATGCGACAGGCAAAGGTGTTCCAAAACTGACAAAGATCCAAGACAATGATTGAAATGTTAACTACCCGAAAAAAAACACAGAAACATTTGTAGAGTGTGTGTGGCCCCCATCTGACATCTCTCTACTCCGCTCCACTCCTCTGTAACCAAAAAAAGTCTACGACCCAACTAAGCCGCGATATAATTGCAACAATTGTAAAGTTGTTAAGTGGTATTTAAACGATAGAAAATTATTTTAAGTTTTAAGTCCCCATAGAGGAATATTTTTTCTGTTGTTGCGTATTTCTTCTTATGTTGTTATTTTTCGGTTATTGTCTGCTTCTTCTTTCTCCTCCTCTTCGTCTCCTTACTGGTGGATAACAAAGAATGAATGATGTTGTAATTAGTTTCAGTTTAAATACGCTTTTTCAAGTTTCATTTCATGCCTCATTGTTATCGCCTTCAATAGATGGCGGTTGCCTGGCTCTAAAAATATTTTTTTACAAAAATAAAATTTTTTAAACATAAAAAAATGTTGCAGTTATTAAAAACTAATTATAGAATATGTACTTTTGTACATTGTTGTTGTAATTATTGTAAATGTATGTTAATATTGTCTATTTTTTTGTTTCTTTTCATTACAGTTGAATTCCAACAACACATCGTCCAGTACAACAGTAACAACACACAGCAAGGCCAAATGCACAAATGGCAAAACAAATTGCCGTCGTTACAGCTCCGTCCATACCCAACAGCCGGCTGGACCCGTACGTGAAATCCAAATAGATCCTTATATTATTATGGACGATGAGCTGAAATATTTCTATGAAGATATTAGAGATGTAAGTAGAAAATTATATTTTTAAAAAAATGCACGCCTTATATAGTCCTCGCACGCCTTATATATTCTTTAAAAAATCCATGCCATGTAGTACTAATTACTTACTTAGCTGGCTTGTGACAGAACTTTCGTTCCATAAGCCGAGCTTAGAAAAGATTTATAGGCACGTGTGTCTTTGGCGCCGTTTTTCCAATTTGAAATACCATTTTCGGCAATGTTGTCTTCGACTTGATCTTTCCATCGTATTCGTGGCCTTCTCCTTCTGCGTGAACCATCAGCTGGTTCGCTTTTATATGCCTTCTGAGCTGGGGCATCTTCATCCATTCTCACAACATGACATGATTCTCACTAGCAGTGTTGATGTCCGAGAATAGCTGGTACAACTCATGGTTCATTCGACGGAGATATACACCGTCAACGCAGATCGGCCCATAGATCTTTCGGAGAATTTTTCTCTCAAGCACCCAAGAGCTGCCTCATCTGCTTGCGTAAATACCTATGCTTCAGATCCATATAACAGCACGGGTAGTATCAGCGTCTTGTAGAGTGTGAGTTTGGTCTGGCGGGAGGTGACCTTGCTTTTGAGTTGTTTGCTCAGACCATAGAAGCATCGGTTGGCCATCACTATCCTTCTCCGAATTTCAAAACTGATGTACCGAATGACATCAGTTTTGAAATTCGGATATATAAAATCTTTGACTACCTCGAAGTTGTAGTTCTCAAGTTCCACTGTTGGTCCGAGTCTACTGGACGTATTGCGCGTTGATACCATCAGCTTGGTCTTCTCGCCGTTTACTGCCAGACCAATTTTGGCAGACTCCTTCTCAATTTGTTCAAACGTGGCTGTTACCGCTCTCAATGTTCGACCCATTATATCGATGTCGTCGGCGTAGGCGAGTAACATGTGTTGTTAGGTGTACAGAGTGCCATTGCTTTGCCTCTCGTATGACCTTTTCTAGCAGGATGTTAAAAAGGTCACATGACAAACTGTCACCTTGTCTGAATTCTCCGTTCGGTATTAAAGGGCTCCGAGAGGTCCTTTCCGACTTTAACTGCTGATTTTGTGTCAGTTAAAGTTATCCTGCATAGCCGAATTAATATTGCAGGAATGACGAACGCAGACATGGCTTCATACACCTCTGAACGGATAGGGATGTCGAATGCGGCATTATAGTCGACAAATAGGTGGAATGTGTCGATGTGTTTTTCGTGGGTTTTTTTCCAGGTTTTGGTGCAGAGTGAAAATCTGGTCAATGGTGTATTTGCCAGGTCAGAAGCCAATGGTCCAATAATGTCATTGTCTCCAATCCTATCATTGTGCATGCATTCTTCTAGCCAAATTGTACTAATCAGCTGGTGCATGCTTTTTACCAGCATCTGACCACCAGTCTTGAATAGTTCGGCTTGTAAACCATCGGCACCTGCTGCTTTATTATTCTTCCGCCTATTCTCTGCTACTATTTTACACCAGAAGTTTTTCAAAATGCTCCTTCCAGATCCTCAGCACGGTGTCTGTATCTGTCACCAGGTTTTCTTCTTTATATCTACAGGAGGATGTGCCTGCACCAAAGCCTTCGGTTTGGTTTTTTACCCGTTGGTAGAATTTTCGGACGTCATTCTGACTCCTGTACATCTAGATTTGCTCACGCTCGCGTTTTTTCTTCTTTTTTCGGAAAATACGTTTCTCTTTTCTCCTTTTCTCCGGATAGTTCTCCATTGCAGTTTTTCGACTTCAAATTTCCGTGTTACATTAGATCGCACCTTTGCTTCTACATTAAGACGGGTGCGTACCTTGGCTTCCACAAGGTAATGGTCCGGATCGATCGGACATCTAAAACACTGGATGAATGCCTTCCGTCTATCACAACATGATCAATTTGATTTCTCGTTGTCCGATCGGGAGAAATCCAAGTGGCCTTGTGTATATCGAAATTCCAAGTGCAGATTCGCAGATCGTTGTGCTTTATACGTTTGCGGGGGTCGTCAACATTAGGGGGGTTTGGTTTTCTTTTTCTTTTCTTTTTCATAGTAGGTTGGGTTTTCCGAGAGTGGGCTACTAACCCGACGCCTCAGCCCATTTTTTTATAGTTCTTATGGGTGAACTCGCGGCAGATATTAGCTCACTATTTCGTCGGGTGATGAAAATAGCTCTCCAGGTGGCACTACGGGGAGGTCAGTGTCCACAATTGAGATGAAAGTGGGACCAAGATAAGCCTGGACTTCGCCATGTTAAAGCCAATCAGAGCCGTTGCTATCATCCCCTACCCCACCCCAAGGTGCCTTTAAAAAATCCACGCCTCGTTGTGGTCCTTGAAAAAAATATTCTTTAGAAAATCCACGCCTTGTTGTGGTCCTTGAAAAAATATTCTTTAAAAAATCCACGCCTTGTTGTGGTCCTCGAAAAAATATTCTTTAGAAAATCCACGCCTTGTTGTGGTCCTTGAAAAATATTCTTTAAAAAATCCACGCCTTGTAGAAGTCCTTGAAAAAATATTCTTTAAAAAATCCACGCCTTGTTGTGGTCCTTAAAAAAAATATTCTTTAAAAAATCTACGCCTTGTTGTGGTCCTTGAAAAAATATTCTTTAGAAAATCCACGCCTTGTTGTGGTCCTTGAAAAAATATTCTTTAAAAAATCCACGCCTTGTTGTGGTCCTCGAAAAAATATTCTTTAGAAAATCCACGCCTTGTTGTGGTCCTTGAAAAAATATTCTTTAAAAAAATTCACGCCCTGTCGTTGTAAAGGATCCTATAAATATTTTATTTTAATTTTGTTTTTCGTTTTCTTTTCCTTCCAGCTACTTTCCCAAGGCACAACTCAAATGGAACTGGACACCATTGCCAATTACTACATTGATGGTCAGGGTAAAGCCTTGCGACCAATGATTACAATGCTCATGTCCAAAGCCATAAATTATCATTTGAACAAAGAATCAAGGTAAGTTGTAATTTTTTTGAAAATTCATATTCAAAATTTCCTTGTATTTTTATTATTGCCACTTTTTTATGCGTTTTGACATTTGTTTCTGAATTGTGTAGTTTTTTTGGCAAAAAGTAATTGAGAAATGAAAACGCATATACGTGATGCAGCTACCGTGGCTACTACTGCTGGTTTTACTGATTTTATGTTCACGATAATGACGTGACATTATCGTATTGAGTACACATATAGTTTTTTGCTTTACGATATTGATTTTGGAATATTCACAGACAGTGGGGTTGGTTTCGTTTGTGTGTGTGTGAGATATTTTATGAGGATAGGATTTTGGTTGGATGACGGAATTTCATCTGGCTGCAACTGCACACCATTTGAGATTATCTCAAAAAATTTAATTTATGTTCCCATTTATGCAACTTTTTAATAATTATTTTAATTGGCTCCAAAAAACGGCTAAAATAATTTTTATTAATTAAAAAATAACTAAATTTTATAATTATTTTTTTTTGCCAATTAAAAATATCCCACTGTAACTGATAAACTGAACAATCTGCAAGGCTGGCTCACTTAACTGAATTGCTTGTTATTTGGTGATTATTAACATTTATTCGCATAAATCACTTGGAACAATTGCAGTTATTGTTTCACAATGAGACGGGGAAAAAACTCGCCTCCTCCTTCCAGCAAATCTGCCCGTCCATCTGTCCATTTGTATTGGTAATTAGTTGCCACAATTATTGTTATTATTGGTACTTCATACACACACAATCGGTCAGTCATTCAAAAGATGTTCATATTAACCCAATTTTAATCCAATGAATTATTTCATTTCGTGTTGTTGTTTCATTGTGTTGCAACTACAAATATTTGTAATGCAATGCTTTTACAGCTGATTTTATTTGCTGTTGCTTTTTGATTTATTTTTAATCGTTCAATTTTTATATGCCTTCTTCTCCGTATTTACAGGGAATTATTGGATAAACAACGACAAATTGCCATGTTCTCTGAAATGGTGCATTCAGCCAGTTTGGTACACGATGATGTTATCGATCAGTCTGATTTTCGTCGTGGCAAGCCCAGTGTCAATGTTTTATGGAATCATAAAAAGGTGAGTCGTATTTGAAGTGTATTTGTTGGGAGGGTATAAAACCATAGGATTAGATTTTATTAGATTTTCAAACATTAAACTTTTTGTTGGAGAATCTGAAATCACCACAAAGTTCGTAATATATAGGGCTTCGCAAATTAGCACACACATTTTTATTAGTCCTTCGTTTTTTATTCACCGACTGTCTAAAAGTAGGCGACTTTCTGAAGACAGTACGGAACGAGGGCAGTTCGGAAAGTTCTTAGCCTAGCACAAAAGGCTCGGTATAAAAAGAAAAAAGTGTTTTGGAAACTTCCATCTCTGTTATGAACACATGTTGAATTTTCTTTCGATCTGGCAACTCCTTCATATAGAAACATAAGTTCAAAAACGACGCAAATTTTTTACAATGAAAGCACAAATTTCTAATTTTTCCATTGTTAAAAAATTGCGGTTGCGTCTTTTTTGAATACCTGTTTTTATATGAAGGAGTTGCCAGATCGAAACAAAATTTAACATCTGCTCATAACAGAGATGGAAGTTTTCAAAACACTTAACTTGTTTCTGTTTTTACCGCGCTTTTTGTGCTAGGCTAAGAACTTTCCGAACCGCCCTCGTACTTACCATCGAGTATTAGTGGACTGCATTCTCAATTCTCAACCACAAAAACCCTGATAAGTAAGCAGTTTAGAAACAAGGCCACCTTCCGCCAGACCAAACTCACACTCTACAAGACACTGATACTACCCGTGCTGTTATATGGATCTGCAGCATGGGTACTTGCGCAAGCAGATGAGGCTGTTCTTAGAGTGTTTGAGAGAAAAATTATCCGACAATCTATGGGCCGATCTACGTTGACGGTGAATATCGACGTCGAATGAAACATGAGTTGTCGCATCTATTCTCAGACATTGACACAGTCTGACCTATCGAGCTGCAGCGACTATGTTGGCTAGGAGAAAAGGAGAGTCAATAGGTGGTTCTCGTAGAAGGGGAATGCCTCGAATCCGATTCGGAGAGATCAAGTAGAAGACAACAGTTCGGAAAATGGTCTTTCAAATTGGCCTTATAATCTTTTTTAAGCTCGGCTTATGGAACGAAAGTTCTGTCACAAGCCAGCTAAGTAAGCTAAAGTACAAACGACCCTGATTCTTTGGATTTCCATGATGTAAGAATCATGTTATTCTACATTCTGGATATTGACTTCTTGTTTCTGTTCCGTTCCGGCATCTTCCTTTTTCTTAAGCTGGTTCATAGACTCTGCTACGCCAAACTGCAGGAGTTCTTTTTGTCATTACTTTTCATAGACTTCTGGTTTTAATCCACGAATTTTCCAACCATTCTCCAGTGGTCTTTCTACCCCTAACCTTTTACTGACCAGCACCAGTGGACTGTCACCACATTTGTGTTTTGTAAATAAATTCTCTCCATAGTGAGGGCTTGACGGTGGCAAAAAAATATTCAAAGGTTTCCACTACATTCTTCATCTTCCTTATATCGATATATATTTGGAGCATTGTATTTAATTTGAAGAATATATCTTCAGAGAGCACCACATCTGCATCTTTTGGAAGCAATGGAATTAGTTACATGTACGATGTTCCCATTTCAATGTTTTTAGACAGGCAAATCATTTCTCGCGTCGTCACATCGGCTAATTACATAGTTGGCTTCATTGTAGATTCCCTCCAGTGCAAAATCATACATTCTTGAGTTCTTGGAGAAGATTAGAAAATATAATTCCATATAATCCCGTTTGATGCCATCCACTTCCTTTAGAATAATCCGGTTCAGTTCCGAATTTATTTTTTATCATTAATCTCAGATGCAAGTTGTTTCAGTTCTTCCAACTTGTCTATAGTAATAATAGGTTGAGGATAAGGAAATCCATTAGGCCGTTCGTCGAAAATGTCGATAAAGTTGGAGAAATTATCGAAGTTGACGGTAACATCGCTAGGACACACACATCTACAATGACTCGCCAAAAACTTCCGGACTGGGCACCAAGCGATTATAATATTTTTCTTCCATTGCAAAATTTCTTTAATGATAAAAAATTGGTATATAGGGAGGATTGTGAAAATTGAATACTAGAGTTTTTTTTGCAAATAGAGAGCATGACTTCTATGAGAGAGACATTATGAAGTTGCCTTTAAAATGGCAACAAATCATACAACAAAACGGTGGCCATTTGGCCCAAATCGGACATTCCGTAGCTTGTTAAATAAAGTCCTATAGTTCACATAAAATAATGAATTTCATTTTCCCCAACCTAATATTTAACAATTCGTCTAGTAGACCTACTGGTAGGAAGTTAAACATGTACATATGGTGTTTAACTCAGACATTTAATTCTCGCTAGTGGACCTAAACATTGGGATTTTTAGTCATCGTATCCGACATTCGGTGCAAATTTTTTCCAATATGCAAACTTATATTGATGGCGTTAGTTCGACAGTTTGCAACATCTGCTCCATATGTTTTCCTTGAATTCGACTACATCCGTCTCTTGAAGAGGTTGACAATTCTCTCAGGAATTTATGTACAATAAGCAGTGCCAAGACACCTACAAACTGTTGAAAGACATTCCATACTAAGCCATCCAAGCAATTAATTTGAAATATTAAATTAAAACTGCAACAAAAATATAATGGGTAAAAGATCTTGAACTATTTTATATATGTTCATCTGCCACTGTGACGTATACATTACGTCATAAGTTATACGTAGTAAAACATCTACATATATTTCAAAAAGCATATTATCTTCTATGCGAATCGTAATTCGGCTTTCTATAAGAACGCCTGTTCGGTCTACAATAAGAATAGTTATTCGGCCTTCTATAAAAAACCTATTCGGCCATCTATATATAAGAAGCTCTATTTTCACTTCTATATACGGATTTCTATTCGGACTTTTCTAATAAATCATATTCGTCCTTCTGTAAAAAGCCTAATTCGGACTTCTACGACACTTGGTCAAAATTTTGAACTATTTTATTTGATATGTCTATATCTGCCACTGTGACATATACATTTCGTCATTAATTATACGCAGTAGAACACTTTTAAAATGGATGTGAACTGCTATTCGGTATTCTATAAGAAGGTATGTTCGGTCTACATTAAGTATGCTGTTTGGGCATTATAAAATACCTTATTTGGCCGTATATATATATATATATATATAAATCCTTATTTGAATCCCTAATAGGACTTCTATAAGAAACCATGTTCGTTCTTCTGTAAGAAGCCTTATTCGAACTTCTATAAGAAACTCTATTCGGACTTCTACGGCACTTAGTAAAAAAGTTGAACTTTTTTATTTGATGTGCCTATCTGCCACTGTGACGTATACATGTTGTCATTAATTATACGCAGTAGTACACCGACGTATATTATAAAATACATATTATCTTCTATTAGAATCCATATTCGGCTTTCTATAAGAAGGCATGTTCGGTCTACAATTAGAATGCAATTTCGGCCTTCTATAAGAAACCTGATTCGGCCTCCTATATATAAAAAAGCCTTGTTTGGCCTTCTATATAAGAATTTCTAGTCGAATTTATATAAGAAACCATATTCGTCCTTCCATATGAAGTCTTACCTCCTGTAAGACGATTTATTCGGTTTTTTATAAATTATAATTTAATAGAAAAAGTAAAAACGTAATATATAGTTATTTGGTTTGTATGTCACTGTGACGTATACATTTCGTCATCAATTACACGCAATAGTGGACTGAAGTGTCGTTAACGTATACGGAATGAATTCTCTAACGGATATGATCTTTAAATTACATTTTATTACAGTTTTTACCTTCATTAATATAACAAAAATAATTAAAAAAATTAAAAACCAATCAGATATGGTTGTTAAAAATCTTAATATATGCCATTACATTTAAATTCTGTAATTTAACACAAGTTTTATGGCCCATACGAAAAATTATACCTCAGTATATTCCTTAACGTATGACAGCTAATAATTAAGACAATATATATGCTGCATTATTTGCCATAGCGATATCAAAATTTGCATTGTTATCTCTCCAAAAAAGAACCTTCAACTTAAAACTAAAGCCTAAAGTAAAGCTTTTAGTTTTTTCATTTTTTATACCTCAAAACTTTACCAGCGAACACTTACAAAATAATAAACACCTTTCTGTATTCATGTTTCATAGCTCACGTGTAATTTTCTTGTGTGTTTTTTATTTTTAATATCAAGATAAAAGAATTGTATGAGAAAAAAACTCAAAAAATAATAAATGTTTATGGGCCACATTAATAGCTGTGATAAACTGCTGGTGATTAACATGAATGGCCTTTTTGTTGTTCGTGGTTTTTTTTTCTGGCCGATGGAAGTGACGATAATTTAATTCTTTTTATTATTATTATCATTACAATTATTGTAGTTCAATTCGTTACAGTTATTTTATTGCAGTGGTAGTTGTATTTCAATTTCCGTTTAAATTAATTTCTGAATATTGTTTTTCTTCTTGTTATTCTTGAACACCATCAGGTTACAATGGCCGGCGATTATATTCTGGCTGTGGCTTCAATTATGGTTGCTCGTCTAAAATCGGATGATGTCACAATAGTTATGAGTCAGGTAAGTTTGTATATATGTATATGTATTAAAAGTTATTATAAGTGTATAATTAAAATTAAATTTTATTATGAAGATGTGAAGGGGCAATGCGTGTCATTATATTGCGGAAAATGCAATATATCATTTATGTATGTATACTGCAGATATGTGAAGTAAAATGAAAGAACTTCCTATATAGAGAAATATGTTCTATAAGAAAATAATATGTTCATTACGAATACTGAATAGGTCACATATTAGAATACTAATCCGGCCCTCTTTAAAACTATATATTCCATCCGTTACATAAATATAAATTTTTGTTCTATAAATAGGTTTATTTGGTATCTAATAAGATTTTTAGATATATTCCGTCATCTATAAAATACCTACTCCTATTCGATATTAATAAAAGGCCGAATATGTATTCGGTCCTGTTCGGTTATATGTGGAAACCTATTTGCTCTTCTATATGAACGAATAGGTATTCATATAGAAGACTGAAAAGACGGATTCTATAAGAAGATAAATTAGATCAGCTTCTATAAGAATATCTATTCGGCCGACCTTCACCGTCTTCTATAAGAATACCTATCGGAATTTTTTAATACCTATTTAGTCTTTTATAAGAAAACCTATTTGACTTTTATAAGAAGACATTTCGACCTCATATAGGAAAACCTATTGCACCTTTTTTTGCCTTCAATAATAAGCCCTATTAGGTCTTCAATATAAGAAGCCATATTCGGTTTTCTATAACAAGACCTATTCGGCTTTCTGATGACATATTTGGTCTTCTATATGATGGCCTATTCGCCCTTCTACATAAAGGTAGTTCATGAAAAGAGCTATTCGGCCTTCTATGAGAAGACCTATACGGCCTTCTACGAGAAGACATATTCGGCCTTCAATGAGAAGACCTATAGGGTCTTCTATGAGATGACATATACGGCCTTCTATATGTAGACCTATTCGATCTTCTAAAACCTAAGCAGATCTATTTGGTCTTGCATAAGTAGACCCATTCCACCTTTTCGGTCTTCTAAGGGAAAACATTTTATAAGAAGATCCGTTCGGCCTTCTATAAGATTATCTATTAGGTCTTCTGTTAAAAGAACTAATCGGACTACTTTCAGGTGTTCTACAATACCACGTCCTCGTTCTCTATGAGTCGACCTTCTGGACCTATATGAGACAACCTTCTGGTCTTCTATAAGACGACCTCATGTTCTCAATAATATGACCTTCATCTATAAAAATATTTTCTGACCTTCCATAAGACGATGTTATGGTTCTCTATAAAACGATCTTCTCGTTTTCTAAGCTATATCGTTCGGTCCTTCTATGTGACGGTCTTCGAGTATTCTATAGGGCAGTCTTATTCCTATAAAATAACCTTCAGCTATTATATGAGCAAGAATATCCACAGCTTTTCTAGTTCTTCTAGGGAGAATAAGGTCTTCTTCTGTGGAGAAGAAGGCCTTAAGTTCTTTAATGGAGGAGAAGACTTTCAGCTTTTCTGTAGGCAAAAATACCCATTTTCTCTATGGAGAAGAAGACCTTCAGCTCTTCTATAGAAAAAAGGGGTTCAGCTCTTCTATGGCGAAGAAGACCTTCAACTCGCCTATGGAGATGAAGACCATCAGATCTTCTAAGGCGAAGAAGACGTTTAGCTCTTCTATGACGAAGAAGACCTTAAGTTTTTCTATTGCGAAGAAGACCTTCAGATCTTCTATGGCGAAGAAGACCTTCAGATCGTCTATGACGAAGAAGACTCTTAGATTTTCTATGACGGAGAAAACCTTCTGATCTTCTATGGAAAATAAGGTATTCAGCTGTTCTATGGAGAAGGATACCTTCAATTATTCTATGCAAAAGTTCTACTATGGGAAATAAAACCTTCAAAAATTTTTGTGGAACAGAAGGCCTTCAGCTCCTCTATGAGAAGGTCTACTTTTATGGACAAGAAATACTGCAGATATTATATTAAGAAGACCTACTTTCAGCACTTCTAAGGGGAAGAAGACCTTCAGCTCTTCTAAGGCCAAGAAGGCGTTTAGCTCTTCTATGGCGAAGAAGATCTTCAACTGTTCCATGGCGACAAGGGTCTTCAGTTCTTCTGTGGCGAAGAAGGGTCTGTTCTATGACGACAAGGGTCTTCAGTTCTCCTATGGCGAAGAAGATCTTCAGCTCTTCTAAGAAGAACAAGACCTACAGATTCTCTATGAAGAAGACCATCAGCTCCTCTATTGAAAAAAGGCCATCAGCTCTGCTATGACGAAGACCTTAAAGTTTAATGTGGGAAAGAAGACCTGCTTCTCCTCTATGAGAAGGTCTTCTTTAATGGCGAAGAAAAACTGCAGATATTCTATCAGGAGGACCTATCTTCAGTACATAGAATGGGAAGAAGACCTTCAGCTCTTGTATGGGGAAAATAATTTGTCAGTTCTGCTTTGGGCAAGTCTATGGGAAACAATATCTTCGGTTCGTCTTTGGAGAAGAAGTCCAATGGAAGAAAACCTTAAACCCATCTATTAAGAAGAAGAACTTCAACTCTTCTATGGCGAAGAAGACATTCAGCACTTCCATGGAGAAGATTACCTTCCGTTCTTCTCTGGTGAAAGAAAATCTTCAGTCATTCGATGTGAAAAAATAAGAACTTTAGCTCTTCTGTGGTGGGAGAGGAACTTCACCTTCAGGATTTCAATATGAAAGCAGATATTGAACTCTGCTATAGTGAGGAAGGTCAGCAGCCTTTCTATGGCGAAAAAATCTTCAGTCATGCAGGCGGAGGAAGTTTTTCGGATCTTCTATCTGGAAGAAGAAATTCCCTAAAAGTAAGACTTTTAGGTCTTTTATTAAGCATAAGACCTTCAGAGGTTCTATGCTCCTCAGCTCTTCTGCGATATCTCCTTTTGTTATTTAATACAACTCTTCGCTCCTCCATGACAATTCAGTTTGTTCTTCTCTGAGTCTTTAAAGGATTTTAATTTTTTTCTTACAACTGGCCTCCTCTGCCAACCTGAATCAGAACATTAATTTATCGCATGGAACATCGGTGAAAAAGAAGAAGAACAAGAAAACAAAACAACAATAATGTTGTAAAATCAGGAAGTTAAAAATCGTCTGCAAAATATTTTTTTGTGCAAGGTTATGCTGCATACATTAAAGGCCTAAACTTGCGGAGAAGTTTTTTGTGTGTGGCTTTAATGCGTAGGTAGGCACACAATCTGATATGTAGGCTGGTCGGATTGTGTTCGGTTTGTTTACAACTTCATTGCTTGCGGAATCCATGCATGTCGTCATGTTGTGGTTTTTAGGCATAACCTTGAAAGTGGAACACAAACACAATAATTCTCTCACGATGCATTAAGAAGTTATGTGTGGAGGATGAAGGGGATTTCATTTTCGAGATATGAAATGGGAAAGAGGGTGTAATGGAAGTGGAGTGACAGAGAAAATAATAAAAAGCTTAATAATAAAAGGCAACCATTGCGGCATATTTCTATGTCTGAGTATATTTCTGTCAAAGTCTTAGCTTGGGTTGTTGTCACTCCATTTTTTCGTCTCCCTTTTAGGAGGTTCCCCTTTTAGAAAAAATCCCCCAAGAATGTTATTCTGTTACACATTATCTCTGCTATTGATTGTCAGTTCGAATGAAACACGATGATATATTAAAAACAAAATTAATAAAAAAAAATGCCAGACACGTAAACAAAACAACCAACAATTCCGCTGTGGTAACGGAGCAGGTTCTTTAACCACTTGTACCGTTTAAATGGCTGTTTTTTTTGGTTATGGTCAACATTTTTTTATCTCTGCATTTGGTTAACCAAATGGGTGTGCCAAAAGTGTTATTTGAATTTTGTTTTTAAAACTAAAATCTGTGAACAAATGTGGGGTCAGGTCCACAAAAATTGTCTTATAAAATTCGCAGCATCTTTTCAGCCAACAGTAACAGTTTATGTGGTTTGGTATGAAATTTGTCACCATCAGACCCACCCTAATAATCACTATCAATGCTATTTTAATGGCTGAGTTCGGGGTGTGAAATCCCCCAGCCAAAACACACAACAAAGTAAACAAATTATTGAAAAAGAAGAAGAGAAGAAGGCAAAAGAAGAAGAAGAAGCAGTCAGCCAATACGTTTTTAATATTTTACATTTAAATTTCAGAGAAGAAGGCTTACATAATCTAAGCCAAGTTATGGGCCAAACAATCAGTCAGCCAACCAACGGCATTTTGGGTGTAAATTTCTTTTCATGGATGCCAAATAAAAAATACTCAAATCGTATGCATGCGCCCTGGCATTAAAAGTATTTTTAACATTTTTATGGTTAGGGTATTGCCAAACTTGAGCTTGTCGCTGCCTCTGCTGCTATCATCGAAGTTAATGAATGAGTAAATTCGTCAGACAAACAGCCAAGCTGGCTGGCTAACTGATTGGCGTAATGTCTACCTGTTATCTGACAAGAAAGTGTGGTGCGTGTGTGTTTAATAATCAGTTTCCGCATTTGTTGTTGTTGCTGTAAACATTCACATGTCAATTGTTGTTGTCAATATTGCTGGTTTTCTACAACATCGGGATGATAGGTCTGCTTATAATCTTAAATCTTCCATTTAGTCAATCTAACACGAGCTGTGCGATGTTTGCATGACAAATTGTCAGTTCTACGAAATTCCTCAACGACTTCACAATTGACAAATCTTCACAAATTCAGGGTCATTGGAATGCTTAGTTAAAACAAATACTGAATATAGTGTGAGAGTGTCTTAAAATTGGGAACTACTTTCAGATAAGAAAAATATGGGGATAAAACCGTATCTAATGAGGAGCAGATGGCTTTTTTTCACATTAGACAAGCTGAAAGAAGATTTGGAGAACTTCATTCCCATAGAGCTGAAGGTTTTTTATCTTCGCATTGAAGAGGAGGAGGACTTATTTCTCATAGCCTTCTTTCTCATAGAATACTCTGGGCTTCTTCATTAAAGAAGAGCCTCATATTTCAGAGTCGAAGGGTGTCTTCCTATTTGCTGGCCTGAGGGTCTTCTTCCCCATTGAAGTGCTAAAAAAACTTCTTCTTTTCCAATAGAGAAGAAGAGCTGACTGTACTTCTACCCTTAGAAAATCTGAGGACTTCTGGCCCATAAAAAGCTGAACGCGTTTTTTTGCCATGGAAGAGCTAAAGATCTCCTTCTCCATAGAAGGCATGATAGAATATCTTGTTTTTAAAAGAAGACCTGATGGTCACCTTGTCCATAGACGAGCGGAAGATCATCATAGAAGATCTGGAGTTTAACACCTCATAGAAGGCCTTCAGCTTTTCTATGGGCCAAAATACCCACAGCTCTTCTATGGCAAAGAATACCTTCATCCATTTGATGTGGAAAAAGAAGGTCTCTAGCTCTTCTGTGTTGGAAGAAGACCTTCTGCTTCAGGATTTCAATATGAAAGAACATATTGAGAGGAAGGACATCAGCTTTCTATGGTAAAGAAAATCTTCAGTCCTGAAAGCGGAGGAAAATGTTGGGTTCTTTCATCTTGAAGAAGAAATTCCGTAAAAATAAGTTCTTTTATGAAGAATAAACCTTCAGAACTTCTATGGAAAGAAAAACTTCAGCTTTTCTACGATATCTCCTTTTGCAATTTAAAAACTCTGCTCTTTCATGAAAATTCAGTTTGAGAGGAAGGACATCAGCTTTCTATGGTAAAGAAAATCTTCAGTCCTGAAAGCGGAGGAAAATGTTGGGTTCTTTCATCTTGAAGAAGAAATTCCGTAAAAATAAGTTCTTTTATGAAGAATAAACCTTCAGAACTTCTATGGAAAGAAAAACTTCAGCTTTTCTACGATATCTCCTTTTGCAATTTAATAACTCTGCTCTTTCATGAAAATTCAGTTTGTTTTTCTCTGAGTCTTTAAAAGATTTTGTTTTTTTTTTGTTTTTACATACGGCAGCCTCAGCCAACTATAGTCAGGATATTAATATATCGCAGGAACATCAGAAAATTCGAGAACTTGTGGCCCATAGAAAAACTGAACGCATTTTTCGCCATAGAAGAGCTCAAGGTCTTTTTCTCCCTAGAAAAGATGATGGAAGATCTTGTTGTTTAAAGAAAAACTGAAACATATTGTCTATAGATGATATAAAGGTCCTCATAGAAGATCTGAGGGTCTAACGCCACATTGAAGAGTAGAAGGTCTTCTTTCTCAGAGAAGAGCTAAAGGGTTTATTTGTCATAGAAGTACTGAAGGTCTTTTTTCCCATAGAGGAGCTAAAGGTATTTTCCTAAAAGTTTGGAGATGTCATTGGATGAGAAGTCTATTATTATATCTTCTGTACTTTCATGACCCTTGCAGAAGGGGGAGGAAGAGAAAGGGAAAATATTGCTTATAAATAATTTTTCAAAGGCTCATTCAAGGCGTAGATGAGAAGAGTTAAAATCATTAATAAAAATAACTCTGAGCTACCATAAGACAATTTTTTGGTTTTATATATAACGCACTCTTGGTGTTCTATATAAAGGAGGTTTGATCCTCTATTAGAGGAGAAGTTGGTCTTCTTCTCCATAGTAGTTCTGAAGGTCTTCTTCTGCAATGAAGAGCTGAAGGTCTTCTTCCCCATATAAGTGCTAAAAGTCTTCTTTCCGTAGAACAGTCATGAAGGTCATGACTATAAAGCACGAATGGTGCCTTCTTATAGAACATTAAGTTCTTTTCTATCAGAGAAGACCAAATTTTTTAGAAGTACCAGAAAGTTTTCTTATAGGATTTTAGTCCGATTTCCTTCAGAAGGCCAGGTCAACAAGAGGCATTCTTGTAGAAGCCAAAACTTCGTATTAAGGAATACAAACGATCTACTACTAAAGACCTCTGAGGTTTTGTTATAGAGGACCAATAGGTCTACGTATAGTGGTTTAATAGGTCTTTTCCCAGAGGAACTTTTAGTCTTCGTTTGATATATCAGAGGATATGTTTTCGATAGAATAGCTAAAGGACCTCTCAACCTTAACTAACTTATTCTTTTCAAATGATTTCCCTCCATCAGAAATTCCCTACATTATATAATTTCATTTGTGTGCTGGCTAGTAGAATTCAATAAAAAATGTTTTTTTAATTTATTTCCATTTAAAAAATATACATTTAAAAAATCAATTCATAAACACATTCGAACTTCATTCGCAAAATTCAAGCAGATATATTTTTAAAGATTCCAAATCTTTTTTGCACAATAAATTTTTAAAGATGTTTACCTAAACTATTATCTATCCAAAACGACGACAACAGGTTCAGAGATAAACACATACACACACACATTCTGAACGGCATGCATGCAAATGGGGCTTGGATGTGTGCTCAGTATCTATGTCGATGCCATTGTTTGTCTATTTGTCGATTTTTTTTTGGCAAAAACATTGACTAAAAGTGTCAATGCCAATTAACAGTCATTATTTTCATTTGGAACAACAATTCAAACACTCTGACACACACAAACACTTCCCCAATTCAATATACATATCGTATGCAAAAAATATATCCGGTCTCCATTACTAAACTGAAACAGAAATTGCCTTTTTGTTGATGATTTGAAAATTGAATTTCCAAATAAAATTTCTTGAATATGACCTCTCACTGTGCACTTGTTTTACTTCTAATTAATTTGTCCTTGTAATGGCCAGAGAAGAAGAAGGGAGAGAGAGGGAAACAACGTCTTGTTGGAAATTTTTATATTGTCTATGGTCAATATGGATGAGGGTAGAAAGTTCGATGATATTACGTTTTGGGAATAGGGTTGAAGTAAGTTTTGTGATTTTGTCCTTCGTCGTAGAATATTCTAGAATCGTCTATTGTAAAATTTAAACACAACTTATGTGAAATATTGATATTGACAATTGAATATATTTGTGTGTGTGTTCTTGATTGTCATGTGAAAATGAATAGTGACACATTTGAATTTTATCTTGAATGGGAAGGAAATTTTGGATGAGTTTTTAAACAATTTTTAATTGAAATTTTTTTGTGAATTGGCCAAAAGTTTTATTGGTTATACATAGACCACAAGGTTCAATATTCAATCTTATAATCCTTTAAAAATAAAAATTTCAGTACGTTGTGTCAGTCGGCCTAGCTATGGGTCTTTAGTACACCATTTACTTAAAATCGGACGAAAGTATATAGGAGCTATATGTAAATCTGAACCAATTTCAAGACAACTTGACACACGAAAAGTTATAATAGGTTCAGTACATTGTACAAAATTGTGTGCCGATCGGCCAAACTCGGGTCGGCCAAATATATATAGGGTCTTCGGTGCACCATTTACATAAAATCGGAAAAAAATATATATGGGAGCTATATCTAAATATGCACCGATTTCTTTAAATTTAACACACATCATTCTGGACCTCTTTCAGTGCCATATGTCAAACTTTGTGCAAATCGAAGGATATATAGGGACATTGGTGCCCCATTTACCTTAAATCGGACGAAAATATATATTTGGGAGCTATATCTAAATCTGAACCGATTTTCTCGAAACTTGACACACGACATTCTAGACTCAATTCAGTACTCTATGCAAAATTTCCCGCAAAGCGAAAGATATATAGGGACTTTCGCGCACCAATTACATTTAATCGGACAAAACTATATAATTTTCAGGAAACTTAACACTCATCATTCTAGACCTAATTCATTATGCTGTGCTAAATTTCGTGCAAATCGAAAGATATATAGGGACTTTGGTGCACCATTTACATCTAATCGGACAAAGCTATATATGAAAGCTATATCTAAATCTGAACCGATTTCCTCGAAATTCAACACACGTCATTCTGGACCTAATTCAGTACTCTGTAAAAAATTTCGTTCAAATCGAAAGATATATAGAGACTTTGGTGTCCCATTTACCTTAAATCGGGCGAAAATATATATGGGAGCTATATCTAAATCTGAACCGATTTCCTTCAATTTCAATAGGTTTCGTTCTTGCGACCTGTACTTTGTTTACAATTTAACATCTACAGACGGATGGACGGACGGATCGACTCAGAAAGTGATTCTATGCATATTCTCAAAAGGAACCATGTATCTATATCGTTTCCTTTTGCCTGTTACAAACATATGCACAAAGACATAACACCCTGTACCACAGTGTGGCGAAGGGTATAAAAATCCACTCTTTGTATATCTTTTGAAAAAAAAAATATTTTGTTAAAAATCCCCGGCTTTTATAGTCATTGAAAAAATATTTTTTTTTTAATCCACGCCTTGTATAGTCCTTGACAAATTCTTTTTTTTTTCAAAAGATTAGAAGGTCTTACAATGCAATAAGGAAAAACCCCGAAGTTATTTTTACAAACAGCCCTTAGCTATAATTCTATGTTAGGGTTTTTGTTTACCCAACTCTAACAGGCAAATTAAATTTCAAGGTTTCTTCTTCTTCTTGGCCTATGGAATTCATTCAATGTTACTTCGCCTAGTAGTAATAAAAACAAGTAATAAAAAACTTACACACTCGTACACACAAATCGTATGCATGTTAAATGAATTCTTATTGCCAAACAATAGAATTGTTTGCAGTTCCGAACTTCTACTTCGTTTAACAAAACAATGCAGAAAAAAAAAACTGTTTAACTACTTTAAACAAAATCATGGTAATGTTGTTAATTAAACAATTAATGACACGCCACAACAACTACATGGCTTGTGTTGTTGTTAAACGAATTACAGAAAAATAGCAACAACAACAATAAGAAAAAAATAATTAAAACCAAAAAATGTTAAAACGCAACGTTCAGTCAGTCATCCGCCAAAATTTTTATGTGTGTGGTTCGTACCAAGGTGGTGGTAATGTGTGGGTATTTATGCACCAAGTTACCTCTGAACCATATCCACACCATGGTTAGAGGGCAATAATAACAAAAATATATATTAAAAATACTATTTCCGATGTTTTGGAGGTCCACTAAAATCCATGTTTTTATTATTGCCAATTGGTGTCGGTATATCTTGCCTTTTCATACCTCTCTTCCACATCTTCATATTAAAGAACCATTTATTTATTTTTTAGTACTTCGACTATTTTTATTAAAATTTACCTCTTCTTCTTCTTGCAGATTTTAACGGATTTGGTACAAGGCGAATTCATGCAGCTGGGTTCAAGGGAAACCGAAAATGAACGCTTTGCCCACTATTTGACAAAGACATACAGGAAAACGGCTTCACTGATAGCCAACACATTGAAGGCGGTAAGTAAAATCGAAAACAATTGGCTATGCCCAATGAAGCATTAAGAATTTGAAATTTACAAGAAAAACAAACAACTACAACAAAATTATAATAACAACAATACCATTTGTTTTATTCTACCTTAACCTGATAATAATGCACGCATGCAATTTTGTTTTCAAAATTTGTAATTATTAACCGATATAACAACCGTTTGTACAATTTTTATTTTCATTACAGACGGCCGTCATTGCCGATGCCGACGACAACCTCAAGGAATTGGCATTCCAATATGGTCGCAATATTGGTTTGGCTTTCCAACTTGTCGACGATATGTTGGACTTTGTCTCATCGACCGAGACAATGGGTAAACCTGCCGCTGCCGATTTAAAATTGGGTCTTGCAACGGCTCCCGTTTTATTTGCCTGCGAAAAGGTAAGTCGAAGAAATGATAAAAAAATAGAAACTACATTATTTCTCCACACATCAGTTACTGTTTATTTTAATCGAAGTTAGTCATTCAGAAATTTATGCACGTCCCATTGGCCTATTGTATTTATGGCTAAGTGATTGCTTGATAATGACGGTTATGGATGATAGTTAAGAGGAGGGGGCTTTTTTGTTTAATTTATTATAACGATTTTCAATGTGATGTGATGTATTTAAACAGACTTCCTTATTTGTCTATGGCACGAGACTGATTACAAAGAAGAAATTAAAAAAAAAAACAGGTACATAAGTCGTTATGATAGGCCGTAGCGAACTTTTAATACTCTCCAATTCGATAGCATTTTATATGGGCGTTCCACGCCCTCTATAGTCCTTCCAAGTCTCCTATAGCCCCTAAAAAATATTTTTTTAAAAATCCACGTCTGGTATGGAACATAAAAAATATTTATCCACGCCCTGTGTTGACCCTGGAAAAATATTTTTTTTTTTAAATCCATGCCTTGTGTTGGGGCTTTATTTTTTTTTAAATCCATGCCTTGTGTTGGGGCTTTATTTTTTTAAATCCATGTCTTGTGTTGGAGCTTGAAAATTTTTTTTTTAAATCCACGCCTTGTGTTGGAGCCTGAAAAATATTTTGTTTCTTTAAATCCACGCCTTGTGTTGGAGCTTGAAAAATATTTTTTTAAATCCACGCCTTATGTTGGAGCTTGAAAAATATTTTTTTAAAAATCCACGCTTCGTGCAGTCCCTGAAAAAAATATTTTTATAAAATCATGCTTTTACACGTTTTTAGACAGGCTTTTTGTGTTGGAGCTTGACAAATAATTTTTTTTTTTAAATCCACGCCTTGTGTTGGAGCTTGAAAAATATTTTTTTTAAATCCACGCCTTGTGTTGGAGTTTGAAAAATATTTTTTTTTTAAATCCAGGCCTTATGTTCGAGTTTGAAATATATGTTTTTAAAAAATCCACGTTTCGTGCAGTCCTTGAAAAAATATTTTTATAAAATCAGGCTTTTACACGTTTTTAGACAGGCTTTTTGTGTTGAAGCTTGAAAACTATTTTTTTTTTTAAATCCACGCCTTGCGTTGGAGCTTGAAAAATATTTTTTTTTTTAAATCCACGCCTTGCGTTGGAGCTTGAAAAATATATTTTTTTAAATCCACGCCTTGCGTTGGAGCTTGAAAAATATTTTTTTTTTTAAATCCACGCCTTGTGTTGGTCTTTGAAAAAAAAAATATTTTTCTAAAATCATGCTTTTACACGTTTTTAGAAAGGCCTTTTTCCTAAGTTGTGAGTGGACCTATATTTTCACAATTCTACGGGGAAGTTCTCCACCCCTTTTTAAACCCTTCACCACACTGTGGTACAGAAACGAGATAGACACATGGTTCCTTTTGAGAATATGCATAGAATCACATTCTGAGTCGATTTACACATGCCCGATTTGCACGAAATTTGGCATAACGCGCTGAATTGAGCCTAATGTGATGTTTGTCAAGTTTCATGAAAATCGGCCCTGATTTAGATATAGCTCCCATATATAGTTTCGTCTGATTTTATGTAAATGGTGTACCAAAGTCCCTATATATCTTTCGATTTGCACGAATTTTGACATGGCATACTGAATTGAACCTGGAGTGATGTCGGCCAAATTTCGTGAAAATCGGTCCAGATTTCAATATAGCTCCCATATATTTGCGACCAATTTAATGTAAAAGGTGCACCAAAGTCCCTATATATATTTCGATTTGCACGAAATTTGGCATTACGTACTGAATTGAGCCTTAAGTGATGTCTGCCATGTTTCGTGAAAATCGGTCCAGATTTAGATATAGCTCCCATAGATAGATTCGTCTGATTTTATGTAAATGGTACACCAAAGTTCCTATATATCTTTTGATAGGCACGAAATTTGGCATGGCTCACTGAATTAACCCTAATGTGATGTCTGACAAGTTTCGTGAAAATCGGTCCAGATTTAGATATAGCTCTCATATATAGTTTGGTCTGATTTTATGCACAAAATTTGGCATGTCATGAACCTGGAGTGATGTCTGCTAAGTTTCGTAAAACTCGGTTCAGATTTAGATATAGCTCCCACATATATTTGCGTCCGATTTAAATTATTAGTTTACTAATATACCTTTCGTTTGCATTCATACCCCATGGCGTATAACTATTGACATAATGTATACACCCCACAGGAAATGTTACAAAACCTGGCGTATAACTATTGACATAAAGTATACGCTCTCAGGGTCATCAATATTCGCATTTATAGAATATTTTGTTTTTCGTAAAATCAGTGAAATACATCTCTCTACAAAAAATCGTTTTAATAGCCCATAACACTAGTTAAATCCAATAATTTGGCTAAATTATTTAAAAATCCGATTACTTGATATAGAATGTCGTCAAATTATTGACATAAAGTATACGCCAAAGGTTCACATGCATCGACAATCCACTCGAACTTTTTTTTTAATATTTAATAGTTCAATTTTATTATTTCATAATTTCATATTTTTTATGTTTCCTTGTGTCATCCACAATCCATTCAAGAGGCAAAAGACGACAACAAGTGCCTTCAAAAAATTCGTTTGAGACAATTTTGGCATAATTTTTTAAATTGGCAATGCAAGTCATATCCGCAAAACAGCAAAAAAGCCCGACAATAAATTCAAACCTTAAAAAATATAACAACTCTATTTACTTGTAGTTTACCATGATTATTGTCATAGTTATGTTATTTGTTGTGTTGACAGATTGAAGATAGCAACTAACATAACAGCAAAAATAGGCAAATACTGGCAAATCATTTTCAAAATTTATTCACAGGGAATACACACACATTTCGGCACATATTTTGTCAATTACGTAGCATTTGTTTGCCATATATTTTCGTTTTGTTTTCAAATTTTGTATTGGGGTTTTATGTTTTCTTCCATTTTCTATACCCCCACAGCAAGCAATGTCTTTTGCATATCAATTTTTTATTTTTTGTTGGTTGGCTTAAACAAAATTATTTAGTAATAGTTTGGAATTCAAAAATAGTTTTATAATTTTGTTATTTTTTTTTTTGTTGAATGAAATCCATAAGTGTCGCATACAACGGGTTATTTGTTTTCGATTGAATGGGGAATACCATGTGTACATGTTGTCTTCCTTTTCATTTTTTTTTCATAATATGTTTATATTTATATTTATTTTTAATGTATTTTTTTTAGTTTTATGATAGAGAGAAACACATTTAATTATTCTAAATTAGTTTTCAAATAATTTTAGATAAAATATTCCATTGGTTTTTAATTGATATCCAATGGCGTATAAGAATTGACATAATGTATGCGTCTATTGGGCCATAAATATGGGAAATTTTTGAATTTGTTTATTTTGATGAATGTATTCCATGGGTGGTTTATATTTTGTTTATAAAATAAAACTTATTAAAATTGTGTTTCTATGATTAGTGGGAAAATTAAATTGAATTTAATAACAACGAGAAACATGTTATAGTATACTTAATTTGTTTTTAAATAATAAATATCGTATATAAATATGAGTTGTATTATTTAAAAACAAATTAAGAATGCTTTGGTTTTTAATTGTTACTCGATGGCGTATAAGTGTTGACATAATGTATTCGCCAGCTGGGTCATAATATTGAAAACGTTTTAAATACGTTATTTTTAATAGAAAACACTGTGTGTGGATATTATTTTATTTATTAAATTAATATAATTATATATCCGTAAATTTGATTTGAAAACATTATTACCATTAAAAACATTCATAATAAATAGAATTAAATTCTATTGATTAACAAACATATTAGTTTTTTTTATAAAAACTTGTTTACGATTTCATTTAATGAATCTAGCACCTAGTCTGCGGTCTAACACAAATTTAATTTAATAACTAATTTGTTTTGAATGCGTTCAAATGTATCACACATCGGGTTACTGAATTTCGAATGGGGAATACCATGTACTATTATTTTATAGATTTGTTTTGTTTCATATTCGATAAAATAAAGATGAAGGATTTCTGATAGGGTAAAAACGTAAAAATGCAAACATACAAATATCGAGATACTACATTTAAGGGTCTATATGAAATCTCATAACCGACAATTTTGTAGAATATTTCGATATCTAAAAAATCGTCTTGTGGCATTTATTTTACTGTTCAAGAAAATTTAAGATGAAAAAGGTACACATGACATGTTTAACAAAATAATCCTCGATCGATTGGGCTGAACATGACGCCCTAACAAGCGCAAAAAAAAATATGATCTATGACAAATTCTGGAGTCTTATTATACTCCCATTTATTCCCAAAAGAAAATCCTAATTTCATTATAATCCGAAATGCATTCAAGCAAATCTTCAATTAGTATTTAATAAATTCCCGCTGGCGTATAACTGTTGTCATTGTGTATACGCCAACGGGCAGTAATATAGACATTTTTATTTTTTTATACCCTCCACCATAGTATAGAGGGTATATTAATTTTGTCATTCCATTTGTAACTCATCGAAATATTCATTTCCGACCCTATAAAGTATATATATATTCTTGATCAGAGTAAAATTCTAAGACGATCTAGCCATGTCCGTTTTGCATAGGGTTGTCCTTTGTCTGCAGGCAGGTCAAGCTCGAAGATGGGATATATCGGTCCACGTTTGTGCATAGCTCCCATATAAGGGTACCCGCCAAAGTTCGGTATTTTTGGGTTCTTGAGCGCGTTTTTAGCCGAATTCGCTGAAATTTGGTACATTGGGTTCTTATTGGGTACTAAATGTCCCTACAAAAAACGGTACCTCCTAATTTTCAGTATTTTGGTGGTCTTAATCGTATTTTTGTACACCGAGTTGGCTGTAATTTAGTATTTTGAGTTCATAGTAAGTTCCAAATCTCTCCACAAAAAATTATGAACATAGGTCCATTTTTTCGGGTAGCCCTCATATAAGGGTACCCCCAATTTTCGGTATATTGGGGTTCTTGAGCGCATTTTTCAATCGAATTCGCTGCAATTTGGTATTTTGTAGTCGTATATGGTAACAAATCTCTCCACCAAAAATGATTAATATTCACCCACCTTTTTGGGCTAGTCCCCATATAACCCCATTTTTATATTAAAATCGTTATCTGATTTGTTCTGTGTTTTGGGTTTGGTTCTAAGACTCTGTTGTAATCTTTTCACCTGCGGAGGACCTCGAGATAAAAAAAACTAGAACGTAAGGTTCGATAATGAACTATAACCCGAAACGGATTTTGTCCAAAGAAACATGGTGTTAAAACAAATATATTTCGATGAGGCACATTTTCACCGTGTCAAAGTGTATACACTCTCATTAGCCATAAGGCTGAGGGTAATTTATACATTTTGAAATTTGTATTATGGTTTACATTCCATATATTTTCATTTCAAGTACCTGTCAGTATATCTATGGTGGAGGGTATCCAAAGTTCGGGCCGGCCGAACTTAACGCTTTTTCACTTGTTTTGAATATAAACATGAAAGAATCACATTAAAGATTATTGTATTTTGACTGAAAATTGCCATACAGTTTTTTGGTAAAATGTGATTTGTTTCCCAAAATAATAATAAATACTTGATTAGATTTTAATCGATAAACTATAGCGTATATATATATATATATATTGACATTAATTGTACAATATTAGGGGAGTCAATGTCTTCTGCTATTTTCGAAAATATTGTTGATTTAATCAACGCACAAGTGATATATGTTGTTTTAATAAATGCAATACGTCTCCTGAGTAATGTTTATTTAAAGAGTCTTCGAAGGAAATTTTTACTTTTTGGGAAATATTAGAGGACCTCTTTGCTATGGCAAACATGTGCTCATCGAAATATTGTTTTTAGTCGCAGTCTTTGGATTAAATTCGTCCTTCCGTGTGTCTGGTCGACTTGTACGCACGATAATTCTCAAAGGTAGTAGCCGATTTCATTCAAACTTTGCACATCGTAATATTTCTAGCAAACTAAGTACAAGTTCAAATATAGGGAATATCGCTCAAAATTGTGCTTAGACATTAATTCTATAAATTTATGCAAACTGACTATCCGATTTTGAACCATACTTTGCAAAACATATAAGCGTAGATCAAGTCCGAAATTGTCCACCTCTTCTGGTACCTCCCCCATAAGGGGTAAAAATTGCCCATATTTATAAATCCAATATTAATATCATGCGAACCAAATTTGGCACAACATAACATATTAACCATACCTGTATATTTTTAGGAAATGGAATTTATCGGTCCTCTTCTTCTAGTGTCATTGCAACATTTTCAAAATGTGTAAATCTAATATAAATCGAACGGAATAGCCACATTTCATGTAAACTTTTCTCATCGTTATATTTTTACCTAGCACTGATCGAATCCAAAGATGGGACTCATCGGTCCACTCCATCTGGTACCCCCACACCCTTCCCAAGGGGTCAACATTTTTAAAATTTGTTAATCCAAAAACAATGATTGAATCGGAAATTTCCGATTTGATGTCAAATATAGGTCCACTCCTTCTAGTACTTCCTTCACAAATGGTCAAAATCTTGAACACTTGTAAATCTCTTATTAAGCGATCGGGATAACCAATTTTATCCAAATGTTGCACCTTACATAGATCAAGCTAAGGTATTTATTTCTATTGGATAGAAAATCGTCCTACCAAAAATATTTTTGGTTTGACTATTTTTGGTAAGTTTCGGCACTTTGGGAGAATATCTTCCTACAAAATGTTATCAATATATCAGGTATGGCAAAGTTCAAAGCACAATTTTCCAATCTGAAAGTCTGTAATTTGATATATTGTTTTCTTTTGGCAGCAAGCTTCTAAACCCCGATGGGGTTTATATATTTTGAATGGTGGAGGGTACAAAGAGTTCGACCTAACGTAACGAAATTTTTAATATATTTTATTTCCCAAACATTTACAACATTTCCACCTGTATAACCCTTTAGTGTCCAGGTTTTCTGCAGATTTATCTGAGAAGGATTGTTGTTTATGTTTTTTATCCATTTTAGAATAAGTCCAAAGCGGACTTTCTATTTTTCTCACAATGGGTAATTTTTTTCAGAAAATTGTCCCTCACATAAACATAGGTCTAGGGTGTCTATCGAACCACTCCTTCTGGTAACCAATCTCTCATACCAAGTGTCAAAATTATTATTAACTCCCCATTAGAGCAAATATTTACTGTAAACCCCTGAATTGTGAATTTGTTTATACTAAACATAATAAAGATTTTATTTTAGTATCGCCTATCTCTGTTAGAATGAATTAATACATATTGTTAATTCAAAATGCATGTCTTTCAAGGTCTTAATATGGTTGATTACATATCAAAGCTTCCTAACATTTTTTAAATTTTATAACATAATCTCCGCAATTTTAACGCTTAAACATTTATCACTTTTCTAGACGACAATCATAGCTGTTTGTATAATGCCAATGTCTCATCTTTATTGGGAAGCAAACGATTACATTTACAGATAGTCAACAGTATTAACAGGTACTTACAGACAGAAGGCTGAGCTATTAGCAAAATGACACAAAACAACAACAGCAATTGACGCATTTCATGTGATTGGATTGGAGGTGGATGGATCACGATGGTGGCAGGAGCTATGCATTTTGCATTCAATACCGAAAGACTTTGTATATGAATGCATGACACGTGCACAATGCCAGCACCAAACACCACCTTCATCCACCTCCACCATATCAAGTGAATTGTGGTTGACATTCCATGTTACTGGAATTCCTGGATGATGCCATGCCAGAGCTTCGGATGATCCGTGGATAACGACGACAGCAACGATGATGGATTCTTTTCATTTCTATTTGACAAATATACGTCGACATAACTACTTTCCGGCTTTTTTTTTGTGTGCACTGCATAGAACATTTGTATGCCAAGTAAACAAAAACGTACGAACGCACACACACACATATACCCATTCAAATGCAATGTGTGTGTGAGAAGAGTGGCTTATTTTCTTCATTACGAATTCAATTACAATTTGTCGGATACGTGTCAAGCCTAACTTTGTGCAAATAAAATAAAATGATACGATACGAAACGAAAAAAAACTGAAAATAGTTGTTGCACAAAAAAGTTGCGAATTATTTATTTTTGTAATGTTGCCAATTTATTGATTGATAAAATATCGAAAACTTATATCAGCAGAAAAAAATGCGAAAAAGGGAGAGGGATATTCCCCTCCATTTATGGCTGAATGGTTTATCAACTTTGTTGTCGTTGGCACTTGGCGGTGCTGTTGCTGCTACTGTCTATGACTTAATCATTAAATAATGTTTTCTTTCCAATAATAATTGTGCATGTTGGACACGTAATTATTGAAAGATGGATGGATAGCTGGCTGGCTAGATGGGTTGGTTCGTTGGATGGTTTGTAGTTTGGATGTGATTGCTATTTAAATGGCTGCGCGTAAGATAGATTGAATGGTTGTGTATGGTTTCCTTTTGTATTGCAGCCAATATATCCCTTTCCAATTTCGGTTTGAAATCATTTTAACACATAAAAAAGGGATTAAAGAAATTTTAATTGTAGATCCAGCGAACTATATATATATATATAGGCCCAACTGAACCTAACAACTATAAGGTTCAGTTGGGCCGAACTTGTTATACCCTCCAACATTAGGTGGGCATTCAAATGCTTAAACTGACGAAAATTAAGGATATAACTGATCACGGTCCGTTGTTAGTAAGAAAAATTACAGCCAATACGGTTGAATAAGTTTCTGACATCTTAAAAATATCGAAAATTTGTGGTATCGTTTAAAGTAGGGAGGCTATACCAAAACGCAGACCAACATTTTTGATTTTTTTTAAGATTGAGAATCCAAAATATGAAATTAGACCGAATTCTATTTTAAAACGTGTCCAAAATATCAAATAATGGTGGTGGCGTTATATGGCTCCTACCCTAAAAAAGGACTGCACCAAAACATGGATTTCTGCTGAATATTTTTTGCAAGAAGCCTCCTTTATAGGCTTAAATCCCAGACTGACAATCATATTTGTTTGAAAATGTTTGCCAATACCCTCAAAAAAAAACTGAAAATCGATAGGGTTCTTTATATGAGGTATATGGCAAGACTCGGACCTATATTTCGACGAAAAGGTTTTTTTTCTCTCTAAAACAAACCAGTGAGCGGAGCAGTATAGTCGGACGGGGCCGACCATATGATACCCTACACAACATCCATGGAAATCTAACTTTCTGTGGTTCTATTTTCTGAGCTGGGGCAATATTTCGTGATATTTGCACACTCTTGACCGATTAGAGGTCAGCAAATATTACTAATATTCTGCACAGATTCCCTTCACCGTGGGTTGTGTTGTGATGTTCGGCTTTCAATAGTGGCCTACAGATCGACTCGAAAAAAACACAAAACATGTTTTCGGTCGAATTCATCCCAATATTATTATCTGATCATCACCGACAATTGTAGGAGTTATCCTTGACCATACCTGGATCCTCGTGGAAATTTTCAAAGCGATCAGAGCTATATTTCCGCCCTCTAGTGTGGTAATAGGTTACTTAATAACATCTGAATACGTAAGCACCTCCCACATAGGAGACCATACGACAATATAATTGGTATCAATTTAAAGGTCAACCACTCCTCTTGGATATAATGTCAACTTGAGCTATTTGGGGTATGACGATCAGTATACTTGAAGGTGGGACCCATATTTCACGGCGTTGTCAGGGTATTATAGCTTTGGGGCTGCACAAAGCTATAATACCCTGACAACATAGTTGAGTAGGGTATAAAAAGATTAATTTTCAATTTCATTTTAAAATCTCTAATAGGACCTTCCTATGTCGACCCGAACCTTTCAAATGTCAACAATAATTTGGAAATGGAAGCTAAGTCAGTATATATAGACCTGTAGTGGTAACTTAAATTATCGAAATGAGTCGAGACCTTAAATGGAGATTATATAAATAGTCTGCCCTCTGAGAACCCGAAATATCAAATTACAGTCAATATTAGAAATTCGACGGCACCATTTTATTTATATTTTTTTTATTATATTTGCTCTATGAGAACCCAAAATACCAAATTTCAGCCGCTTTCGTTTGAAAATTGTGGCCAGGCCTTCTCAGAACTAATAATTGGCGCGAGGCCAAAATATGGACCTATACTAATAAATTGGCTTCAATATGGTATTTTACTCATTGAGAACCTGAAATATCGAATAACGTCAATGTCAAATTTCGATTCGAAAAAATACAATGACCCTGAAAATACCATAAAATGGGTGGGGACATTAATATGAAGGTCATATCAAAATTGGAACCAACAACATTAAACTTATAGGCATTTTTTGGGAGGTAATTTTTGGCCAGGACCTTCTCAAACTTCAAAATACGTTATATGGGGATTATGTAATAATACATAGAAAACTAAAACCTTCTAATAAGACTTCGGTTCGGAAACGTAAACTTATATGCTTTTTTGCGAGAGAGTCAATGTTTGAAATTTTGGCCAAGAGCTTCAAAATAAAATTTTTGGTGGGCTATCTCAAAGCATGGTCCCCAATGAAAAATATTCTGCGAATGCTATTTCTTCAGAGAATACAAGTTGCATTTATTATTATTATTTTTTTTTCAAATAATTCATTAATTGTTTTTTATATTTTTCATTTCAGTACCCCGAATTGAATCCCATGATTATGCGTCGCTTCAGCGAACCCGGTGATGTGGAACGTGCCTTTGAATTGGTTCACAAATCACATGGTCTCGAGCAGACACGGTTTTTGGCCAAGAAACATTGTATTGAGGCGATACGATTGGCTCAGGAATTGACCGAATCACCCTATCAGAAGGGTTTGCAGGTTGTTGCGGATTTAGTTATTAATCGTATGAAATAATACTTAGGGCTAATTTAATGCAAAAAAAACATACAAACAAAAAATCATGTTCATAACAAAAACACACACAACATAACAATCCATAAAGAAAACAACAACACCCTTTTGTGGCATGTTTTAGAAAAAAAGAAGAAGAAACTTAAACATAAATAAAGGGAAGAAAGGGTAATTTAAAACAAAAATAAATTTATATAATAAAGAATTATAAATAAAAAATAATGGGAATGCAATAATTTATATAAAAACGATTTTTTATACATACAAATATATAGAAATTTAAATAAAGAAAATTTAATGTAAAATTTCAAATTAAAAAAAATATATAATAATAAATTTTTAATTGTAAAAAACCATAACATCTACATATTTAAAAAAAAATAAAGAAGCTATACATTATTTTATTGATTTTTCAATGTCAGTAATTTATTGTATATTATTAAATATGTTTGTATGTATGTTATACATAATAAAAATTTTTTTTAGATGATAAGTTTGCCTTTGTTGACATTATTATTTTTTTTTTAATTGTAAATAATTTATAAACAAATTACAAATAAAAGCGAAAAAAGTCCCCCCTTAAGGAAATTAAATTGAAAAAAATGAGAACACTTTAAATAAAATGTATTTAAAAACAAATAAAAACATTTTTTTTGTTATATACATATATACCTAAATGTACATACATAAAGGCGAGTATGAATGGATGCCAAGTAACTATTACAAAAATATATATGTAAACATTTGTTATTTAAATACAACGAAACAAAAAAATAAAAAACTAATAATTCAACACAGACACACCTGTATAATAAACTTTGCAACAATATTTTTTATTTAAAGAACAAAACAAAATAAAAAAATACGAGTAATAATAAATAAATGATAACGCAAATAAAATGTACATCTCCCCAATCACCACAACAACAACAAATTTATAGTCAATACATTTTAATGATATTATTTAATAAATTAAATAAAAAACGAATAAAATTTATATTAAAAAATGAAAAACATATTATGTTAATTATTATTATTATAAAAAGGCCACTCACATGCAAAAACAAATTTTCATAAAATAAACCAATTGTTGTTCATATATACTATATTTTTTCTTTAACTTTTCTTTTTTGTTATTGATTTGTTTATTATTTTTTTAATGCTAATAATCATGAAATGTTATATCATTGATAATGTTTATATAGGATAAATATATAAAAACAAAAAGAAAAACAAAACACAAATTTGTTAAATTATATCACTAGAGATTTTTTCCAATTCAAAAAAAAAAAAAAAAAAAAAATACAACATAACAATGTAAGTCAGTACAAGCTCGATTTTACAAAAAATATACCATAACACGTTGAACATTTTAAATTAAATTATAATATTCAGTAGTAAATTATAATAGAAAAGATCTGTCCCATTTGATGTAGAATCTAGAAAAAATTAAAAAAAATGTTTCAAGAATTTTTCCAAAAACTCGTTTCTGTTAAAAAATTGAGATATGTCTCTTCTCCTTGATTTAGAACCTATAAAAAATATTTAAAGAATTTTTATAAAAAAAAAGTTGAGCTCATTTGGTCTGGTAGTAACCCAATTCCATGTATATATTCAAACAATGTTTTAAGGGGACCACCCATATTCTCGGTTTCAAGAAAACGGGTTTTTTACCCTGATCCTTATTGATAATAAGGGTGTATACACTTTGATACGGCAAAGATGTGCCTCATCCAAATATTGCTTTTTAGACCCCAAGTTTCTTTGGACCAAATCCGTTTCAGATTATTTGGAGTCGATTTACCAATTTCCGTCCGTTTGTCCCTCTGGCTGGCTGGGGTGCACGATAACTGTCGAAGGGAGTAATTGATTTAATTTAAACTTTGCGTATCGTAATATTTCTTCCAAACTTAGTTTAAGTTCGAAAATGGGGAATATCGGTCCACTCCTTCTGGTGCATCCTCCAGAATATGGTCAAAATTGTGATAAATAGTTATTTTTATAATACTATAATAATATAATGCGAATTGGCTATCCGATTTGAACCAAATATTGAACAACATATTATCTTTACCATGCCTATATCAAGTCCAAAGATGGTACCCATTGGTTCACTCCTTCTGGAACCGTCCCCACAAATGATAAAAATTTTCAATATTTATAAATCCAATATCATACAAACGGACTATCCGATTTGAACCGAACTTTTCACCTCCCTTACTTTATATAAAAAGGAGACTCACTTCTGATGAGTCTCCTTTTTGTGTAAAGTAGGCCTCCTTTTCTATCAAAAGTGGGATTTCCTTTTATATTAGACATGGGTCTTTCATTCTACCAGAAGAGGGCCTAATTCTTCTACAAAAGTAGGTCTCCTTTTCTATCAGAAAAATACCTTCAAAATACCTTTTCTATCAGAAGTAGGACTTCCTTTCTAACAGATGAAGGTCTCCCATTCTATCAGAAGAAGTTCTAATTTTTTCTATCAGAAGAAATTCTTCTACGAGTATCTATCTGAAGTAGGTGTCATTTTCTATGAGAAGTGGGTCTCCTTTTCTTTTAAAAGAAGGTCTTCTTTTCCATTAGAAGTAGGCCCTTTTTATATCAGAAGAAGTTCTTCCTCAGTATAAGCTTTAATTCTTCTATCAGAAGTAGGTCTCATATTCCATCAGAAGAAGAGGGTCTAATTCATATATCAGGAGAAACGCTTCTTCTATTTGATGTAATTACCCTCTTCTATAAAAATGATTAATTTCTATCAGAAGAGGGGTCTCCATCCTTTACTACATGATATAAAACTCAAAAAGAGCAAATACCAGACTTTTTTTCTTTGAATCCATCATTTTTTTTTTATATAAACAAAGAATTTGTAGTTAACTATTCGAATGGAATTTTACAGAAAAAGGCTAAAAATACCAGAGGTGTGATTGTAACGGAAACATTTTTTAATCCGACTTTATTTAGGTTCAATGAAATGTTACCCTCCTTTTCATTGAAAATTGCTAATTTTTTTCTATAAAAACTTTTACCCCCTGTAATAATCAATAATATCGGAAATGTAGTTGTGGCCTTGTTAATCCTTGAACCTATTGTGGGCATAACGTGAAATTTTGTACCTCGGTGGCTGATTTTACCCATTTTCTCTGCAGAATTTTAATTGAGAAATGATATTTATTGCACTAGAATGTATACCAATTTCATTTTAATATCTGCTATACGATAAAAAAGTTATCCAAACGAAATGTGATGTGTCATTTTTGTAAACCCGTCATCAGAGCCATCTGTTAATAGGTATGATTCATGATCATGCATATCAGTTTTTCAAGTCAAATTCCCTCCAAACAAAATATGTCCCCTTCTGACGACTTTATTTGTTGGGTAAATTGGAAAATTTGAGCTCTAAACTTTAAACCTGAATTTCATATTAATATTCAAATAATTTTCATATAAATATTAAATTTTTTTTTATTTCACAGAAAGTATACGGTTGCAATACAGAACGGAATAAGATGTGTACTTGTTTTAATCCCTTCGTCAGCGCCATCTATTGCATGAATCATAATCGTGCATATTAGTTTTTCAAGTCCAACTTTCGCCAAAAAACTATGTCACCTCTGAAAATTTTATTTATTGGTTGCAATAAGTTTCTTATAGAAATTCACTACCTAAAATGTATTTTCTACTTGGAACTTACCATAACTAAGGACCCTGCTGGGCCAGATGGTGTTTTTTTTTATAAAAATAGAGCTTGTACTGATATTTTCTCCCTTTCTTTATTATATTTTTTCTTCCTTATTAAAATTATTCTTTTAGTTGTGTATTTGTTCTTTTATTATTTCTTTTCTTATTTATTAAAATCTTTATTTTTCTTTTTTAATTTTTCGATATATGTATTTTTAGAAAAGACATACATATTGTTTGTAATTGTTAAAAATTGCTTGTTTTTATTAAAATTTGGCAATAGAAAATTAATTTGCCATTGTTATTTATTAAAATTTGTATTTAATTTTCTACAACTTTTTATTTTTAACTATTTTCTTTTATCTTATTTTATTTCTTGTCATCTATTTTGTTTTCATAAAGTACCTTAACACAAAACAACAATAAGAAATCAAAACTAAATAAAAAAAAATTCTTTTTTGGATATCTATATATTTTTTTAAGACAACAACAAAAAACAAAAACGATTTAGAATTAGTAATAAATAATAATTGCTGATGATTTGATATATTTAAATAAAGTGAAAAAAGTACAATTGAAATGTGTTTTCTTTTTATTGTTATTCAAAATAAAAGAAAAACCTGAGCGGGAGCAAATCGAGATGTACAGGAGTCAAAACGAAGTCCGAAAATTGTACCAACGAGTAAAACACCTAACCCGAAGGCTTTTGGTGCAGGCACATCCTCAGAGATCTATTTTCGAACATCGACGTAGTCAGACGTATCGTGGATGAGGATGCCCCAGGTCCAAAGTCATATAAAAGCGAGCCAACTGATAGTTCACGTAGAAGGGGAAGGCTACGAATTCGATGGAAAGATCAAGTAGAAGACAATATTTTGAAACAAGGTCTTTCAAATTGGATGAGCTGCGCACAAGACCGACGCTTCTGGAACAAATGTTCTCAAGCCAGCTAACTAAGTACACTTCTTCTAGTGCATCCCCCACAAATGGTAAAAATGGTCAATATTTTTAAATCCGATTTTAACTAAAATTTGCACGCCATATTGTCTTTGCCAAGTCTAGATCAAGACCGAATATGTGTCTCATTGGGTATGTATTTGTCCGCAACACCGACTGACACTTTTTATACCCTACACAACTATGTTGTCAGGGTATAATAGCTTTGTGCAGCCCCAAGAGTTTGTAATGCCGCGAAATATTGGTCCTAGACCCACCTTTAAGTATACCGCTCGTCATATCTCCACTAGCTGAGTCGATCTAGACATGTGTGTCCGTCCGTCTGTCCATTATAATTTGTAAACACGATACAGGCCACTGTTATTGACCAATCTTCACGAAAGCTTGCATGTAGGGTGGGTTCGGGCCAATAAAGACCCCTATTGTTTTTGGTAAAGATCGGTAAATATTTAGGGGATGAAATTGGCCAAAAACTTTATTATTGTCTAATATTCTGGTCGCTCCACAGGCCGCAATTATGGCCTAAACATTACGATTTTTTACGTTTAAAAGGGTATCCGTCCAAAGAATAAGAATGCCAGTTTTTATAAAGATCGGTCAATATTTAGATGGTCAAATGGACCCTGATTTTTGTGTGAAAAAGTACAAAATTTGTATTCTATAGCGTATAGATTTTCCCCTGAAGGACATAGACTCGAGAAGTTGTTGTTATATCCAAGAGGAGTGGTTGACCTTTAAATTGGTCGTATGTACTCAGATGTGGGAGTTATACTTAAATATGTACAGGTGTTTACGTACTGAGACATTATTTAGTAACCCATTACCATGCTAGAGGGCGGAAATATAGGGCTGATCGCTTTGAAATTTTCCATGAGATTACAGTTGTGGTCAAGGACACCGCCTATAATTTTCGGTGATGATCAGATAATCATTTTCGGATGAAGTGGACCGAAAACTTAATTTGGTTTTGTTTTTTCCGATTCGATCTATAAACCACAATTGTAAGCGGAACATCACAACACACGGTGAAGGGAATCTGGAAAGTAATTAGAAGGGCTGTAATTAATACTGGGAATATTCGGAAAATATGTCAGTGTAAGGAAGAGGTGGTATTGTCCTCTAATCGGGCAAGTGGGTGCAAATATCACGAAATATTGCCCAGGCTCGGAATAAACATCCGCAGAAAGTTAGAGTTCCGTGGTAGTTGTGTAGGGTATCGTATGGTCGGCCCCGTCCGACTATACTGATCCGCTCACTGGTTTTACTTGTTTAAGGGAACCCCCCCATTCTCGATTTTAATTTTTCAAGATCTTCAATGGGCTGGTAAATGAATACAAATGCTTGTTAAGGTTTGTAACATATATAATTGAAGATTTAAAAGAGAAGAAAAATAATTTACAAAAAAATGTTGTTGTTGATTTTTGTAATTAAAGAAAAGTCCTTATTTTTAATGGCGGGCATGATAACTCCTCACTGGAACATTGGAATCCGAAAATTCCAACGGTGTTAGAAAGAGTACATGTCTGGCTCTCGTATGAACTAGGATTATTGACTTCGCTCTAAAATTAACAAATGGCGGACCTTTGAAAAAATATTTTTGGAAAATCGCCAATTTTTTACCAAAAACCAAGTTAAAAAATAAGGAAGATCTTCACCGATTGGCTTTATCCTAGTTCATACGAGAGCTATACACTCCCAGAGAAACGTTGCAAAATTTGGAACCGATTGGATTATTAGTTTTTGAGTTATCGTGCCCGCCATTTGCAAAAAAATGTTTAGAGAAAAACGCGTTTAAAGTTTGAGAAGCCCTTCAGCCGTCACTTGATGCTGACACAATAAATCGGCTATATCTTCAAGAGTTCTTGAGATTTTCACTTGAAATTTTGTAGAGACATTCTTTAATCAGTGTAGATTCGAATTATATCAACAAAAATTTTGACCCCGAGAATGGGGGGGGGGGGTCCCCTTAAGTTAAATGTAAACTTGTGAATCTCATATGAAACGAACGGAATATCAAATTTCATCGAAATTTTGCACATGGTAATATGTTTACCTTGTATAGATAAAGCCGACGACAGAACCGCAGCTGAGTTACTTGGACCTCACATCATTTCGGCTTGGGAGGAAGAGAGACCGCATCAAATTTAGAAGAATGGAATTTTTTTGAAGTTACCCAAAAATTGTGACTTGGAAGATTCTAACAACTGAAGAGAAATAACCCTGCTCAACACCACATACAAAATTCTGGCAAACATAATATAGAAAATAATTCAAAGTCAAGTAGAAAACATTCTGAGAGATGAACAAGCTGACTTCAAACCTAATAGGAACTGTGTTGATCAGACCAGCACCTTACGGGTCATAGCAAAACATTATATAAAATGGCGGACCCCCTCTGTACGAAGATGCAGAACTCTCAGTTCTTCACAGCGGGAACACAAGCCAACCGTTTCGAACCAAGGCAGGAGTAAAACATGGTTGCACCATTCTCAATTGCGTTGAATGAAATAATGAATAGAGTGTACTCACAGAGAAGAGGCATAACATGGAGTATCTTACGTCACCTCGAAGACCTAGGCGGATTATATCAAAACTAGATTATCTAGATTATAGTGTAACGAGAATGGCGCTTCAATGGAATCCCCAAGGATCAAGAGATCGGAGTCGACCAGGAAACACCTGGCGGTGAACAATAATTCAAGAACTATGAGAAAAAAACCTTACATGGAATTATGCAAAAACAACGGAAACTAACCGATTAAAATAGCGGTGCTTTATGGAGGCTCTATGCTCCCAGAGAAGTAACAAGGACCCATCGGTCCATTCCTTCTTGGACATCTCCAACAAAGAGTCAACATTTTAAAAAAATTTAAATTTAAATTCTAGCGAATTGAATTGCAGATTTGATCGACTGATTAAATTTCAATATGTGGTCTACAGGGCAGCTTCTTCTTGTACCTCTCCACAGATGGTCAACTCTTTTATAAAAATATACTTTTTACACACAAATTAATAAAACCTGTGTACAATTCTGTAGAACTCCGCAAACCAACACCTTTTTATTTGTTTTATTTACAATTTCTCAATTAGGCTTCTGTGGCGCCCAATTGTAGAAAATTATTTTACTTTTAATTTTTCCATCGCTTGATAATTTCTTATGCTCATTTTATTTAAAATTAATACGTCCCCTTTCGAATTATTTCTATCATTGCCATTTATATTCATAATAAATTTCGGATATACTATTCATCTCTACAGCCCATTATATTTGTTCGAGTATTCTAACAACCGAATCAATAAAATATTGAATATAATATTTTCCTTGCTTATCGAAAAAATTTGAATTAACAATCGAAAACTCATAAAATTGTAATTTTCCCTCCCCATCCATTACAAAAATATCAACGTATATTCAATTGGAACTGGAACCACCGCACATTAACTTGGCTATTCGAGAATTATGTTATGTCAACATAACAAAAGCAAAGCCTGTAGGATTATATTTTGACAAGGCCTACAAATGTTTATCGCAATGGCTGGTCCCCTGCTTCGCGTACTGCTGTGGAAAATGTAAAGCCAAACATATCATGACTACGGCAATATTTATAATATTGAGGGGGAATATACCTCACCTCTCCATAGAAGTTAAAACAACAATAAATACTCAACTGAAAATTTGTTGTATTGTCGAGGGGTGTATGTATACAAAAAATGGGGTATGTCCCGCACAACATTTTGCTGCTGCTGCCGATGTTAAACAAAACTGTGTTGGCCCACATTTTGAAATATCAGAAAATAAAAAAACAACGTGAAGGAACAACAAATCAACGAAAAACAAACAACAAAGTCAGTCATACCTGAGAACGCATTAAAAAACATGACTTAATTTTCATTTAGCGTAACTATGTTTATGGGTTAGGGCGATGTTGATTGTTTCAAAACTCCTTCCCCTTTTTATTGTTGACTGTTGTTGTTGTTTTCTATGTGTTCTTTCTGGTTCTTTTATGTTCTTGTGAAGTAAAGCCATTTCAAGTGGAAATAGATTCGATTAATTTTTGAACTTTTTGAGGGTGTATGTTTTTTTGTTATTTGAAGAGTTACTGTAATGACTATTAAATTGTTTTTTGAAATCTTAAATTTGAAAACATTTTCAGTCCAGATCACTAAACTTGTCGAATCGACTTTCGTGATTGTATAAATATATACAAATAGATGGCGCATGCATAGTTTTAATTAGTGTTGTAAAAGGGAATTTTAATTTCACAATTTAATTTACGCCTAAAAGTATGCTTTGAATATTATTTAAGTTTAATCCATTGATTAGTACCATGACGATTAAAATCACTGCCGTATATCATTAATAATATCAGTCGAATAGAGAAAAAGTGCAGTTTTGAAGACGATGGTCACTACAGGTATGATTGGTTCTACATTTGAATTGATCCGAACCAGTTACATCGACATATTCAGTAGTGGATTAAAGTGTCCAAATTATTACAAAATTTTAAAGCAGCTTTAATAACTTTTGATCAGTTTGTGATATCGATACAAAATTTGTCTATTCGTAGCACTCGTATATGACGAAGGGGTGATAATCCGTATAAAAGCGAAGTTCTTCTACATGAGTCCTATTTGCGCCCTTGCTCCGACGGAAGACAAAGATGAGCAGACCAACGACATATTTTACGAGCGCCCGGAAGCAGCATATGACCGATGACCTGGCCATGATACTAAAATTCGGCTACGAGAATTAAGAACTATCCATGAAGAAACATTTCGGGGAGGACCCGGGCCGCCCGGGCCGCCCTCCCTGCGTACGTCCCTGCCTTGTAGCAGGCAAGGTTCGCACTTGTCTTAATGTAACAGCAAAGTTGCTATTTAACACAACATGAAAACTCGTCGCCGAAAGCTGCAAACACAATAGGTAGCAGAGGCCTACTCCGTTCAACTCACCCATTTACTAGTCTAAAGCATTCCTTGTTCCGATAATAATATAGAAGAAATATTACAAAGAATTACCGAATCCCTACAAACTGCAGCAAAAGCCACACTTGGGTAATAAAGACCACCATAAGAAACCCATGATACGATCAGGAGTGTCGTAATGCTACAGAGAAGAACTCAGGGTATATGGCAACCCTGCAGAAAGTAGCAGCACCTAATGCTAGAGACAATTATCGGGAGAAAAGGAGAGAGGAGGAACGTATTTTCAAACAACAAAGATGAAAGTGCAAGAAGAATGTGGGCGTGAGGAAATCGAGATGTACAGGAGTCAGAATGAAGTCCGGAAATTTTACCAACGAGTAAAACACCAAACCGACGGCTTTGATGTAGTGATACAGACAGCAAGTTGAGGATCTGGAAGGAGCAATTTGCAAAGCTTCTGGTATCAAAAATAGCGGTGTAGACGATACCCCAGAACCAATAAGAGGTGACGTATAGATTGTATACCACATCGCCAAGATGTGATCAGAATAACAATAATCGGCTGAAGAATTGTAAAGTAGCAGATGGCGATCGGTTACCGGTTGCCGAACTATTCATAACCGCTGATCATCAGCATTCACGAACTGATTAGTAAAATTTTCAACAGTTAAAATCGGAAAGGATCTCTCGGAGCCCTTCATTGCCAAATGTGCATTCAGACAAGATGACAGTTTGCCGTGTGACCAGAAGCAACGGCGAAAAGAAATGGTACTCTGTACAACAAACAGAACATGTTAGCCGCCTACGTCGATGACATCGACATAATGGGTTGAACTGAATTGAGAAGGAGTCTGCCAAAGTGGAACTGGCAATCAATGGCGAAAAAAACCAAGCTAAGACGTCTAGTAAACTCGGACTAACTGTGGAAATAAATAAAACTAAATGACATCAGTTTTGAAATTCGGAGAACAATAGTGTTGGCCAGCAGATGCTATTATGACCTGAGTAAGAAATTTAAGAACACCTCGAACTCAATGGAAATACAAAAGTCCTGTCACAACCCAGCTTAGGAAGTAAGTAAGTAAGAAAATCTATGGAAAATTCAAACGAAACACATTTGACATAACTGCATTCAGCCCAGATTAATATTGCTGAAATACAATTGAGGCAGTGACTGGATTCACTTTCGTAATTTTTTGATTTATTCCGTGATGGTTGATCTTCGTTACCTAGGTCAGGACATTTACGATCATACTGTATTACATAGAATGCGGAAATGTGGGTACTACAGAATGTGTAGATCGATTGGTCCAGTATTCCGACGACCATTAATCTGGCCAAATTTGGGTATTTTGGGTAGTGTTGATAGGTTTTTCCAATTTCATTGGATGCAACATAATTTGTTATTTTAGACAAAAAGACCGCCATTCGAAATAGTGGGTCAAATCGCATTCCCCATGGACAATTTTAGATGTACGCCTACTAATTGGGGCGTCTAAAGCGACTATAAATGAAGACCAAAAGAAAGTTTTGAGGTTTTATCAATGAAATATCCTCTAATCATAATCGAAAATTATACGAAAATTAGAGCTACAATTCCGCCCTCAAATGCGGTAATGGTAATACTAAACAATATCAGAATATGTTGACACCTCTAAGTATGGAAGTAAAACTCCCACATCCGGTCAGCCACTATGGCCATCAGGAGTATACGCCATAGAATACAAATTTTTGAATTTTTTACACAAAAGTCTGACCCGATAAATATTGACATGCTTATTCTTTGGCACGATTCCCTTCCTGGTGTAAAATTTCATAGGGTTTGGGTCATAAAAATAAACTTTTTGGTCTATTTCATCCCCTAAATATTAAAAAGTTATTATCAAAAATAATTGGGGTCCTCTTAGGCCCTACATTTTGTTACGATTGTTCCATAAAGGCGGGCTGTATCGTGTTTACAAGTAATAATGGACAGGCGAATAGACATACATATCTAGATCGACCCAGTTACCCGACAAATGACGATTGGTATACTAAAAGGTGGGTTAGGGCCAAAATTTCGCGGCGTTACAAACTCTTGGGGCCACACAAAGCTGAAATAGCCTTACAACATAATTATGTAACTTTATAGTTGGAATTATCATTAGATAGAAATCTCCCCACCAAAATGATCAATATCGGCTTAAGATTAAGTGATAGACCCCCAATTACGGTAACCTAATCAAAATTTTTGGTAGATTTTTATAATTAACTCACTCTAAAGTCTTGTAGGTTCATTTTAGGATGTAAAATCTCCCAACAACAATTGACAATATTGGCCCAACTTCCAATGGACGTGACTATATTTTAGCAAAACAAAGTGGCATTCCCGAACTTTGGTGCGTAAATTACTTCACCCTAGATCATTTTCAATATAAGTCCATAAATAGACTTATACAAGGGTCACGGACCATTTTGGGCATTTTATGTTGATAGCCCGAATTTCCCAACCTGAGTGACTGCAGGATGAGTTTTCGGTAGCAATTGTCGTTAATACAGCCTCCTCTTTAAAGTACCCGATCGAGTTTAGGTGTTTAATGGCCACCTCAGGGTGGAGGGTATGAAAAGTTTGAAGGGGCTGAACTTAATAAGGTTTTTTTTTACTTTTTTACCCTCACTTTATTTCAATTAGAAGATTTTTAAAATCTTTTCGAATTAAATTTTCCTTTCAGTAGCAGTTTAAACGAAAACAAAATTTGAAGTAAATATGTATGTAGTGAACGGGGTCAGTTGGTCTATTCGTGTTTATTTTCCGCTGATATGATGATAGTGATGGTGATAGGTTTACTTTGGAAAACTGAGATGGGCAAATATTTTGTTAGACCAGTTACCCAGTTAGCCTGATAAACACTTCTGCAATAAAACAAGCAAAATAATATGGAGATGGAGAACATGAGATATTGACGATGGTGTTATTGTTGTTGTTGTAACAATATTTTAGCATAATTGACAAGGACATTGTCGATATATGCAACAATATGACAGAAGTCAATAGGTGAGGGGTGAGGGGAAGGAATGAATACCAATTGGTTTGGAGTATTGGGTTGTCTACTCAACATCTATTGGAAATGGAAAATATAGTTTGTATTTTGTTATTTTCGTTTGGCATATTAAAATAGCTCACGTGCAGAAATGTGAAAGGCACCTAGCCAGGCAACACGCTGACTAGGTTTTATTATTTCTTTTGTATTTTGGTAGAGAAATATTAAAAGCGCGCGCATCAATTTCTTTTAGTCTAGCAGTCTGTCTGCTACGAGGTGTAGTTTTTTTTTCGTTGCTTCGTTTGTACATAAATACGTCTTGGCAAGGCACATCCTGGTACGGGCATAATAGGTGCCACAACTATGGCATGCACACTCACTCATACACACACACATACAAATAGGGAGTTTGTTAGTAGCTGTTTTAGTGGCTCTTTTCCATATTGCCAATTTCTTGTTGGTAGGAGATTTTTGCATTGAAGTTCAGTTTCGAACAATAACTTGAACGCAACACTCACTCACTCTATACTTCCGGTTAAATTATCCTTGACAAGGCAAGCCAAAAGAAAAAAAAATAAGGAAAACTACAATAAAATCAAATTTATTGGAAACTATATTGAAGAACGCGTTTCTTCTTCCAGTCGTTTTTCCTTTAAGTCCATGTGATCTAAGAGTTTGCGAGAAAAAAAGAAAAAAGTCACGTTAAAGAAATACGCACAAAAAACTACCCACTTCCGGTGGTGGCTCACGTAATGTAATGCATTATTTTTATTATTTGTGTGTGTATGTGTGTGTTTTTGTCGCGTTCTTTCGGAAACCTATAAAACAATAATATGACGACTAGCGATGAAGCCTTTTGCCACGACCACATCGAACATCCGTTGATGTGGTGCGATGAGAAAAGACGTCTCGTTGAACGCAAGAATGCCGAGGAAAGTATGCGTATGTGGCGTAGGCGAAAGACCGAAGAAATGGCCCGCAAAGAAAAGGATAAACAGGAAGTAAGTATGGTTTTTTTGCAAATGGAACGAAAGAAACTATTTTTTTTTTGTACAACACCGAAGAAAATATGCAAATACTTTGAAGAGGATAGATGTCGTGGGATTTTAGTTGGTCATAAAGAAAATGAGCAATAGAGTAGAATTTATGGATTTTCAGAAGAGTTGAGCACTATGTGGGTATGTTATATTTATTGCAATATGATAGCTAAATCCATTAATGTCACATTTAATTAGATATTGTTTTATAAGTAGAAGAATGTAATTTGTCAATTTTAATGACTTCAAGTCGAATGAGTTATTTCTGGGTGTTCGAAAAAAAATATGCATACGCTACCCAATATAATCTTGACTTTAAAGCCTTTCGAGTATTTTATAAATTATCCTATATTTCTAGCTGATAATTATTTTTTAATGACTCTTTCACGGTGAAATTACAATTTTAAGGGCTGTCCACACTAATACATATAATTTTTGTGATTGTATTTTTTTTCAAATACACAATTTTCCCTGTGAGAAATATTGTAAAAAATTTAATTTCAAATTTTAAGGGAGAAAAACATTTTGTATTCAATCCAATAATGTTTCTTTTCGCCTATCGCCATATATTCTATATATGCTTTTGAACTAATTTTTGCCAAAAATATATTAATTTTGAACGGAATGAACGACAATTTTGAAAGAAAAAATTATTATCTTAAAATGTTTATCTATATATAATTGTGTGTGTGTGAAATTGAACACACACCGACAGCCCATGGAACCTATTTTGAGCACTGCTGATATAAACTTAAAAAGTTTGTGAGAGTTCCAGATTTGGATTTGATCTAGGTTTGGTAAACATTTTACGAGTTTGGAACACACCATTTAATCTAAAACATGTTGGAAAGTTTTTCGCCATTTTGAATAAGATTTTATAAGGAGTGCACTAATAAGAGGTCTCATCAGAAAATATCCGTTTTTTTTTCAAAAAAGTGTTTATTTATTGCCCTCTTTAAAGTAATCCCTCTCAGATATAATATGGGGTTTTCCAATCCTCGAAACACTTCTGAAATATTATTTTTAATATAAGCAACGGCTCCTGCTCGCCTTCTTCTTGTATCTCCTAAATCGTAATAAAACGCTTTCCTTAAAATGGTGTATTCAGTTTTGGGAAAAGGGAAAGTCAGTGGGACCAAGTTCGGATAATTAGGTGGTTCCAACATTATTACTTTTTTTTTGGCACATTTTTCCTCAATTCGTTGTTTTCTAACAAATAGCCTGGAACTTTGATTGCCATGCCATAGTCGTTCTCCAGTCGTCACCGGTTATGGACTTTTTGAGGATATCTGGTTGATGAAGTCCAACAGCTCAAACATGAATCGTAGAACTCCCAGTCCTGAGATTGTCATAAGTTCCGTTCCAGAACCTAAAAGAATCTACTCATTTTACATGTTTTGCAACTTTTTACTCGAAACCCGTTCCTCAACCTACAAAACTGGTAAAACATTGACACAAATTTAAGAGAGCACAAAACAAAATGGCTTTCTTTTTGTTAAGTTTTTACTCGAGAAATTTGGTCGAGTAAAAATGGTAAACAGGAATGCCTACTTCTGATTGGCTGTCATGTTGATTTTGAAGTATTGCCATATAATTTTGGCAGATTTACTAGATTTGCGTTCCCGAACTTTTCAAATTATTTTGTACTCTGAGAGCAAATTTGAAATGTTTCCCTTTTTCTAGATTTACTATTAAAAAAGTACTGGAACAGACCAATTATGTTCGAAGACTCAATAAATATTTTATGAGATTTATGATTTTCCTAAATTGTGAACATTTTTCAAAATTTTGCTTTTTGTGGAGGTACCAGAAGTAGTGGACCGATAAGCCCCATCCTCAAACATGGAATAGGGCTTGGTTGAAGTATTAGGTTGTGTATTTTTGGTTATTTGGACTTTGTTTAAGCACATATAAGTATGTATATGCATTGGACCAGCCTAAAAATTATGAAAATACATTTTTTGTATTTCTCTTTCGAGATGAGTTACGTGATCGGAATTGTAATAAATAGGAAAACCAGAGATATCAGGCATATTGTGTAATGTCGTTACTTGATATGTTATAGTTATGTCGAATATTGATGCGAAATTCATTTCCGAATTAAATTAATCCGTGTCAAGGCTCGGCCATTTGACATCCATCCCTTTTCAGAGCAGACTTTTCTTGTAGTGAAGATAAGAAGGTGGCTTTGAACGCTAAGGCGTCGGACAACAATCGAGAGATGCCATAGGATCCAGGGTTCATGTTTTTGAGTTATTTATGTTCATTTCATGCATACTATGTGAATAGAATTGATGCATTTTAATTTAAAGGCTGGCTTATAATATGTTAAAATATAGCTTTGAACATATCGTCATAATAAATGCAAATGGACGTAACTACAGAAAAATTTGAAGTTGACTTTTTGTTTGGTTATTGTTTGCCTAATCAAACTACTTGTTCACACAAAAATTTAGTCATCTAACGTCAAAAACAGTGATCTAATTAAAGAAATTGAAACGGGCATAACTACACTCCTGTAAAAAAAAACTTAAGCTCGCAATATTGAAGGTTGAAATTCTGAACTTATATTAATGTTTCTTCTGGGATGTTTGATATTGAAAATGAGATATATCGGCCAATTTTTTACAGTAGTCCCCATATAGCAGTATCCCAAATTTAAGGCTTTTCTTCATTTTCTTAACTAATCAGGTTTAATTAGGTGTTTTTGTTTCCCTCTGGGTGGAAACATTACGGAGAAATATTTAACATCTTAGTGCAACATTTACAAAAATCGGTCGAAACTGTATATGGGAGCTATATTGAAATCTGAACCGATTTTCCCGAAATTTCACACACATCACTCTAGGCTCAATTCAGTACGCTATGCAAAATTTCGTGCAAATAGTAAAAAATATAGGGGCTTTAATTTGGTACCCTGTAAAAATTTTAATCTCAATCGGATAATTATTAGTCACTTTATTGTACTACAATTGTGTTGTAGTTTTTTTATTTTTTTTTTTTCAAAAAATAAATTCTTTTCTATAGTGTTGTTTTTTGGATTCTTTTGTAAAATTAGTATAAGTGTAGTTAAGTCCGTTTGCATTTATGATGACGATATATTGTTATTATTTGTAGGATGTTTGGTATACCAAATGGGCCGAAAACAAATTTATTTAACAAATTATTAATACAGGTCTATGTTTTGATATAGCCCCTATATAAAGGTCCCACCCAATTTTTGGTATTATGAGGAATTTACTCACAATTTCCAACAGTATATAGGTTTTGACATAGTTTTCTATATAAAAGTGCAGCCTATTTTGAGACTTTTAAAAATATTTTTCAACAGAAAAGGTTCTAGATATACATTTTGGGGTTTTGGACGCTGGCACACATCTGTGCAGAAAAGGATCATTATAGGCTCATGTTTCGACATAGCCCCTTTATAAAGATATATATAAAAATTGTATATCCCCTATATAAAGACTAGCCAAATTTTCCAATCAAAAAGACTGGTTCTTGATAAAGAAAATACTTCGCCCCAGAAAATGTCCAATATAGGTCAATGTTTTTGTAAATACATACAGATTACTCGTCTAATATTTGTTATGTTAAAGTTCCTAGTCTCGTTTTCCAATCATAATGTCTGTAATTTGGTATTCTAAATTAGAGTGACAGTATCCATCTAAATATCCTGACTTAAAAAAGAATGTTTGAATGCACATGCATACTATTTGGCAAAAGATGGAAGTTAAAATAATTTGTGACAACTGTCGACGTGGATTATTAAGACAAAATTGAATGGATGACCCTAAAACTTTGTATGGCGGTAAAGCTCCATCCTGTGAAGATCTGTGAAGAACTGGTATAGAGAATACAGTCGAGGCTGACGCTCGCTTAAAGACGAAGGTTGTCGACAATTATTATTTACATATCCTATACAACCTAAAAGCAGTAGCTAATGTAAATATAGAAATCCATTATTTTTTCAGCAGATGGATGTACTGATAGTTTTCTATCTAAAGTGTCGATAAAACGAAGATGCAAGCCAAGCGGCTAAACTTGTTAATTGTGTGTATGGTTCAGATACTGTAACAGTCAAATTCGTGCAATTTTGGTTTCGTAGGAATTTTTGATGTTGAAGATGAACCTCGCATAGGTAGGCCGGTCGTCCAATATGTCGATAAAATCGGAGAAATTATCGATGTTGACCGGCATGTTAGCAGTCGTAATATCGCCCAAGATCTAATAATCGACCATAAAACTGTTTTAAACCATTTACAATTGGCTAGAAATGGGTAACAGGAGAGGTGTCGTGTTCCACCAGGACAACGCTAAGCCGCACACATCTAAAGTGACTCGCCAGAAACTTCAGGAGCTTTGTTGGAAGATTTTAATGGATCCGCCATACAACAATTATCATATTTTTCTTGCATTGTAAAATTTATTTAATGATAACAAATTGATATATAGGGAGGATTGTGGAAATCGACTGCTAGAGTTTTTTGCAAATAGATAGCAGCACTTCTATGTGAGAGGCATTACGACGTTACATTTAAAATGGCAACGGACATTCCGACGTATATTAAATGAAGTCCTATAGTTCATATACAAATAATGGATTTCATTTTCCCCAAACTAATATTTAAGCCATACAATTAACTTTTAGATTTTGAACAAAAATTTCTCTGGCGTTATATGAGTTAATAGTCTTTGATTTATTTTTTCTTAAAAATATGTTCTTGAAATTGAAAGGTTGTACATATATTGTTACTGCTTATAGGATGAGTGGTGCTGAAGACAAAATATAACGTTCTAAGATCAGGTAGAGGTTCCAAATTATAGTAACACTTTTTTTTCTAAATTTTGAAGGCTTTTGCCGCATTTGTTACGGAAGACGCTGTGTTATGGCATTTTGTTTACTTATTTCACAACAAGGCCTACCGAACTTAATCAGCTTTTCCCATGTTTATAGTTTTTGCTTAAGAATATGGTTTAATGTTTAGCAAATTGTTGTTAAATATTTATTTCCTTTTTCTAAAAGATAAGAGTTTGCGAAGGCATTTAAATACCCATTGTTCTAAAGAACTTGACATGAACATTCACAAGAAATGTTCACAGACAGGGACATTTTAGCTATCTTATTTAAATCCACATACCTTAATGATTTCCTAACTTCTTCATAGAATTACAATTCTCTACAAAATATTCCCATTAAATTCAATAAGTATCCCAGTGGTCCCAAAAAATCAAACACACGTGTACACATTTCATCCCACACAAGCACACACACATTCATCCCTAACTTTCATCAACAAACGGAAATAAACAATATTAGAAGGAAATCATGTTTTCAGGGTTAATAACCTTTGCTAAGACGACTAACAAATTCCGAACAACAACATCCGACACAAAAAGACAAATTTCTTAGAATCGAAGGAAGGAAAGAAATTTGGCAAAAAATAAAGTTCACAATAAGAAGTCAGTCAGGTCGGATGGCTGGCAAGAAGTCAGCACTGTCACTTTAACACATTCCCAGGTGAAATACATTACAAATGTTTCCAAAAAATTCCTATGGAGTTAAGGTTAGAAAAGGCAAGGGGTGGTATGGGGAGCATATATATCATTTATTCTTAAAGATTTCTTGTCTACCCCCCGTGGAGTGGGGAGGTATTTTATCAGTTCCATTTGTATTTTTTTTCTTTTTGGCAATTGCGTGACTTGTTGGGTTAATGCCGCTCTCTTTTCCACAGTTCCAGTTTTTTTTTTTTTGGCAAAGTCAAAATAAAGTTTTGATTTGCAACTATAACAACAACAACCTATAACTTCAACAGTATTGAGCGAAAATTTATTACGATTTAGTAACAATTACACGGATCACCGAAGGAATAAAATAAATCAAATTGTTATAAAAAAATAGGGTCTTAGTTGCTACTGAAAATAACACAAAGGAAAATAGTTTGAAAATAAATTTCGCATATTTAATAGGATGGTTCCAAAGGTAATTACTTGTTTCAGACCACATTTTCATATACTGCAAACATGATATTGAAATTTAAACATGACTTCAAATTGTTTAAGTCTTTAACATTAAAAAAATGCATCCTTGTCCTTTCAGTCCAATCCAAAGTATTTTATTTTGTCCTCTAATTTCCTAAAATTTTCGTTACATCCTAATACACATTTATTTATGTTCTAAATGTGTTTTTATTTGTCTCGACCCATTGTGTATCACGTTTAAGCCATTTATTTATTTCGTTTGGCACCCAAGGGCTAAATAATTATATCCAATTATAATGGTTAATAAATTTTTGTGAAAAAATAATTGTTTTGTGAAGTTGTTTTCGTTATCAAATAGATTTATCTAATTTATTGCCAATTAAAATAATAATAAATTATGTTTCGGTCTCTTCTCTCTTCTGCAGTACTATGAATTAATGGTTAAACACTGCCCATGGGGAAAACCAGGTGGAGGTGCCCCAAACATTGATATAAGGCGCAAGGATATAACAGCTGCTGGATTACATTCAACACAACCAATTGTGAGTATAAACAAATAAGAAAATAAAAAACTAAAATAATCATTAAAAATCCACGCCTAAAGGCCTCTTAATCCCTTAAAAAATATTCTTTAAAAATCCACGCCTAAAGGCCTCTTAATCCCTTAAAAAATATTCTTTAAAAATCCACGCCTAAAGGCCTCTTAATCCCTTCAAAAATATTCTTTAAAAATCCACGCCTAAAGGCCTCTTAATCCCTTCAAAAATATTCTTTAAAAATCCATGCCTAAAGGCCTCTTAATCCCTTCCAAAATATTCTTTAAAAATCCACGCCTAAAGGCCTCTTAATCCCTTCAAAAATATTCTTTAAAAATCCATGCCTAAAGGCCTCTTAATCCCTTCAAAAATATTCTTTAAAAATCCACGCCTAAAGGCCTCTTAATCCCTTCAAAAATATTCTTTAAAAATCCATGCCTAAAGGCCTCTTAATCCCTTCAAAAATATTCTTTAAAAATCCACGCCTAAAGGCCTCTTAATCCCTTCAAAAATATTCTTTAAAAATCCATGCCTAAAGGCCTCTTAATCCCTTCAAAAATATTCTTTAAAAATCCACGCCTAAAGGCCTCTTAATCCCTTCAAAAATATTCTTTAAAAATCCATGCCTAAAGGCCTCTTAATCCCTTCAAAAATATTCTTTAAAAATCCACGCCTAAAGGCCTGTTAATCCCTTCAAAAATATTCTTTAAAAATCCACGCCTAAAGGCCTCTTAATCCCTTCAAAAATATTCTTTAAAAATCCACGCCTAAAGGCCTCTTAATCCCTTCAAAAATATTCTTTAAAAATCCACGCCTAAAGGCCTCTTAATCCCTTCAAAAATATTCTTTAAAAATCCATGCCTAAAGGCCTCTTAATCCCTTCAAAAATATTCTTTAAAAATCCACGCCTAAAGGCCTCTTAATCCCTTAAAAAATATTCTTTAAAAATCCACGCCTAAAGGCCTCTTAATCCCTTAAAAAATATTCTTTAAAAATCCACGCCTAAAGGCCTCTTAATCTCTTAAAAAATATTCTTTAAAAATCCACGCCTAAAGGCCTCTTAATCCCTTAAAAAAATATTCTTTAAAAATCCACGCCTAAAGGCCTCTTAATGCCTCCAAAAATATTCTTTAAAAATCCACGCCTAAAGGCCTCTTAATCCCTTAAAAAATATTCTTTAAAAATCCACGCCTAAAGGCCTCTTAATGCCTCCAAAAATATTCTTTAAAAATCCACGCCTAAAGGCCTCTTAATCCCTTAAAAAAATATTCTTTAAAAATCCACGCCTAAAGGCCTCTTAATGCCTCCAAAAATATTCTTTAAAAATCCACGCCTAAAGGCCTCTTAGTGCCTCCAAAAATATTCTTTAAAAAATCCACGCCTATAACTGACATGGTGCCTCCAAAAATATTCTTTAAAAAATCCACGCCTATAACTGACATGGTGCCTCCAAAAATATTCTTTAAAAAATCCACGCCTATAACTGACATGGTGCCTCCAAAAATATTCTTTAAAAAATCCACGCCTAAAGGCCTCTTAATGCCTCCAAAAATATTCTTTAAAAATCCACGCCTAAAGGCCTCTTAATGCCTCCAAAAATATTCTTTAAAAATCCACGCCTAAAGGCCTCTTAATGCCTCCAAAAATATTCTTTAAAAATCCACGCCTAAAGGCCTCTTAATGCCTCCAAAAATATTCTTTAAAAAATCCACGCCTATAAGGCCTCTTAATGCCTCCAAAAATATTCTTTAAAAATCCACGCCTAAAGGCCTCTTAATGCCTCCAAAAATATTCTTTAAAAATCCACGCCTAAAGGCCTCTTAATCCCTTAAAAAATATTCTTTAAAAATCCACGCCTAAAGGCCTCTTAATCCCTTAAAAAATATTCTTTAAAAAATCACGCCTAAAGGCCTCTTAATCCCTTAAAAAATATTCTTTAAAAATCCACGCCTAAAGGCCTCTTAATCCCTTAAAAAATATTCTTTAAAAATCCACGCCTAAAGGCCTCTTAATTCCTTCAAAAATATTACTTAAGGCCTCATATACTAAGGCCTCATTCTCCCTTAAAATTTTAAATAAATCCGAACCTGATTTTTAAAATCCTTTATTTCAGAGTACAACCCATCGTTTGGCCTCACTGCCTCCCTGTCGTTTCAGTGATTATTTTCTCAAACACAAACGATGCTTCGATCCCGGTGCAGCCTATCATCCGCATCACTATCATCATCATTCGGTGCCACGTCTGACCACTCACACCCATACAGTCCAGCATGTATCCGATCGTCCGGTAATAGGTGGGGCCACCAGTATGGTAACCTTGTGTGATATACCCACAACAGCTACCAGTGGAGCTGGTGGTCCAACACCTGCTGGTGGTAAGAATGCCGAAAGTTTACAAATCACCCTTAAAGATCACCCCTCAATGTCGTTTCGTAATAAAGGTCATGTAGACATTGAAGTCCGTTATAAGCCGACAGCGGCCGGTAAGGGTAAACCAATGTTGGAGAAAATTGTAGTCACCGAAAGTGATAAATGTCCAATTGTAGAAGAGAAACGGGGCTGTGGGGCTTCAGTGGGTCCACATGGTTTGAAGCAGAAGAAAACGTTGGAGAAAATCGAGAAACCGGTGAGAATGGTTTACTGCATGCCCATGTGTGTACGCTTGTGATATTATTTGTTGTTGTTTTTCTTGTTCTTCTCCTCCTTTTTCTTCTTTCTATGTTTGGTATTTTGTATTAGGCTAGCAAAGATCCCTGGGGTAAACCGGGTCCGGGTGGCAAACCATGGCGTAGTCCCAAATCGGTGGGAACGACTTTTATGAAGTCACTGGTATGTTGGGAGGGAAGTAGGGATTTTCGAACGGGACCAGTAATAAGAGTCCCCACCATTCGTGGTAGATGACTATGCGGTTTCATTGTTTCCTATATAATTTTTCTTATAAGTTAGATTATCCTTGTAAAATCTTATGAAATCTCTCTTTTTTATTTCAGGGTTGGACCAACAAAGAAATGCTCAAAGAATTGGATCAGGATAATCCCGTTACCCCAGCCGAAAAGCCCACATTCCGTAAATCCCGTGCCACACGAAAAGCCACCCGCTGTTGTGACATGTGTACATGTAAGTGCCCGGCCATGACAAGTAGTCCCATTAAACCGCTACAAAAAACTGCAGCACCTGCAAAATCGACAATAACAGCAGCAAATGAAACGAAACCGAAAATCTGTCCACGAATGATGCGTCATAACAAGGCTGCTGCCACTGCTGATACCACAACTGATAATAGCGCTCA
>NW_026884863.1:0-5820 GCF_032173495.1 Musca vetustissima | reverse complement strand
TTACATCATTGATTCTTTGATTACATGCAAGAAAAAGTTTTTTCAGTATGTAGGTAAATTTCACATTTTGAAGGCAAAATTTGAGAATTTCTTACTTTGACATGGTAGTTGATTTTGAGAAAACGGGTTGAGTTACAACCAAACTAAAAGCGCATATAGCATTACGCAGACGTACTAATAAGAATTACAACATTGATTCTTTGATTACATGCACCAAAAAGTTTTTTCAGTATGTAGGTAAATTTCACATTTTGAAGGCAAAATTTGAGATTTTCTTACTTTGACATTGTAGTTGATTTTGAGAAAACGGGTTGAGTTACGCAGACGTACTAATAAGAATTACAACATTGATTCTTTGATTACATGCACCAAAAAGTTTTTTCAGTATGTAGGTAAATTTCACATTTTGAAGGCAAAATTTGAGATTTTCTTACTTTGACATTGTAGTTGATTTTGAGAAAACGGGTTGAGTTACAACCAAACTAAAAGCGCATATAGCATTACGCAGACGTACTAATAAGAATTACAACATTGATTCTTTGATTACATGCACCAAAAAGTTTTTTCAGTATGTAGGTAAATTTCACATTTTGAAGGCAAAATTTGAGATTTTCTTACTTTGACATGGTAGTTGATTTTGAGAAAACGGGTTGAGTTACAACCAAACTAAAAGCGCATATAGCATTACGCAGACGTACTAATAAGAATTACAACATTGATTTTTTGATTACATGCACCAAAAAGTTTTTTCAGTATGTAGGTAAATTTCACATTTTGAAGGCAAAAAATTTCACATTTTGAAGGCAAAATTTTTTTCTTACTTTGACATGGTAGTTGATTTTGAGAAAACGGGTTGAGTTACAACCAAACTAAAAGCGCATATAGCATTACGCAGACGTACTAATAAGAATTACAACATTGATTCTTTGATTACATGCACCAAAAAGTTTTTTTCAGTATGTAGGTAAAGTTCACATTTTGAAGGCAAAACTTGAGATTTTCTTACCAAAATTTGAGATTTTCTTACTTTGACATGGTAGTTGATTTTGAGAAAACGGGTTGAGTTACAACCAAACTAAAAGCGCATATAGCATTACGCAGACGTACTAATAAGAATTACAACATTGATTCTTTGATTACATGCACCAAAAAGTTTTTTCAGTATGTAGGTAAATTTCACATTTTGAAGGCAAAGTTGAGATTTTCTTACTTTGACATGGTAGTTGATTTTGAGAAAACGGGTTGAGTTACAACCAAACTAAAAGCGCATATAGCATTACGCAGACGTACTAATAAGAATTACATCATTGATTCTTTGAACGCAGACGTACTAATAAGAATTACAACATTGATTCTTTGATTACATGCACCAAAAAGTTTTTTCAGTATGTAGGTAAATTTCACATTTTGAAGGCAAAATTTGAGATTTTCTTACTTTGACATGGTAGTTGATTTTGAGAAAACGGGTTGAGTTACAACCAAACTAAAAGCGCATATAGCATTACGCAGACGTACTAATAAGAATTACAACATTGATTCTTTGATTACATGCACCAAAAAGTTTTTTCAGTATGTAGGTAAAGTTCACATTTTGAAGGCAAAATTTGAGATTTTCTTACTTTGACATGGTAGTTGATTTTGAGAAAACGGGTTGAGTTACAACCAAACTAAAAGCGCATATAGCATTACGCAGACGTACTAATAAGAATTACAACATTGATTCTTTGATTACATGCACCAAAAAGTTTTTTCAGTATGTAGGTAAATTTCACATTTTGAAGGCAAAATTTGAGATTTTCTTACTTTGACATGGTAGTTGATTTTGAGAAAACGGGTTGAGTTACAACCAAACTAAAAGCGCATATAGCATTACGCAGACGTACTAATAAGAATTACAACATTGATTCTTTGATTACATGCACCAAAAAGTTTTTTCAGTATGTAGGTAAATTTCACATTTTGAAGGCAAAATTTGAGATTTTCTTACTTTGACATGGTAGTTGATTTTGAGAAAACGGGTTGAGTTACAACCAAACTAAAAGCGCATATAGCATTACGCAGACGTACTAATAAGAATTACAACATTGATTCTTTGATTACATGCACCAAAAAGTTTTTTCAGTATGTAGGTAAATTTCACATTTTGAAGGCAAAATTTGAGATTTTCTTACTTTGACATGGTAGTTGATTTTGAGAAAACGGGTTGAGTTACAACCAAACTAAAAGCGCATATAGCATTACGCAGACGTACTAATAAGAATTACAACATTGATTCTTTGATTACATGCACCAAAAAGTTTTTTCAGTATGTAGGTAAATTTCACATTTTGAAGGCAAAATTTGAGATTTTCTTACTTTGACATGGTAGTTGATTTTGAGAAAACGGGTTGAGTTACAACCAAACTAAAAGCGCATATAGCATTACGCAGACGTACTAATAAGAATTACAACATTGATTCTTTGATTACATGCACCAAAAAGTTTTTTCAGTATGTAGGTAAATTTCACATTTTGAAGGCAAAATTTGAGATTTTCTTACTTTGACATGGTAGTTGATTTTGAGAAAACGGGTTGAGTTACAACCAAACTAAAAGCGCATATAGCATTACGCAGACGTACTAATAAGAATTACAACATTGATTCTTTGATTACATGCACCAAAAAGTTTTTTCAGTATGTAGGTAAATTTCACATTTTGAAGGCAAAATTTGAGATTTTCTTACTTTGACATGGTAGTTGATTTTGAGAAAACGGGTTGAGTTACAACCAAACTAAAAGCGCATATAGCATTACGCAGACGTACTAATAAGAATTACAACATTGATTCTTTGATTACATGCACCAAAAAGTTTTTTCAGTATGTAGGTAAATTTCACATTTTGAAGGCAAAATTTGAGATTTTCTTACTTTGACATGGTAGTTGATTTTGAGAAAACGGGTTGAGTTACAACCAAACTAAAAGCGCATATAGCATTACGCAGACGTACTAATAAGAATTACAACATTGATTCTTTGATTACATGCACCAAAAAGTTTTTTCAGTATGTAGGTAAATTTCACATTTTGAAGGCAAAATTTGAGATTTTCTTACTTTGACATGGTAGTTGATTTTGAGAAAACGGGTTGAGTTACAACCAAACTAAAAGCGCATATAGCATTACGCAGACGTACTAATAAGAATTACAACATTGATTCTTTGATTACATGCACCAAAAAGTTTTTTCAGTATGTAGGTAAATTTCACATTTTGAAGGCAAAGTTGAGATTTTCTTACTTTGACATGGTAGTTGATTTTGAGAAAACGGGTTGAGTTACAACCAAACTAAAAGCGCATATAGCATTACGCAGACGTACTAATAAGAATTACAACATTGATTCTTTGATTACATGCACCAAAAAGTTTTTTCAGTATGTAGGTAAATTTCACATTTTGAAGGCAAAATTTGAGATTTTCTTACTTTGACATGGTAGTTGATTTTGAGAAAACGGGTTGAGTTACAACCAAACTAAAAGCGCATATAGCATTACGCAGACGTACTAATAAGAATTACAACATTGATTCTTTGATTACATGCACCAAAAAGTTTTTTCAGTATGTAGGTAAATTTCACATTTTGAAGGCAAAATTTGAGATTTTCTTACTTTGACATGGTAGTTGATTTTGAGAAAACGGGTTGAGTTACAACCAAACTAAAAGCGCATATAGCATTACGCAGACGTACTAATAAGAATTACAACATTGATTCTTTGATTACATGCACCAAAAAGTTTTTTCAGTATGTAGGTAAATTTCACATTTTGAAGGCAAAATTTGAGATTTTCTTACTTTGACATGGTAGTTGATTTTGAGAAAACGGGTTGAGTTACAACCAAACTAAAAGCGCATATAGCATTACGCAGACGTACTAATAAGAATTACAACATTGATTCTTTGATTACATGCACCAAAAAGTTTTTTCAGTATGTAGGTAAATTTCACATTTTGAAGGCAAAATTTGAGATTTTCTTACTTTGACATGGTAGTTGATTTTGAGAAAACGGGTTGAGTTACAACCAAACTAAAAGCGCATATAGCATTACGCAGACGTACTAATAAGAATTACAACATTGATTCTTTGATTACATGCACCAAAAAGTTTTTTCAGTATGTAGGTAAATTTCACATTTTGAAGGCAAAATTTGAGATTTTCTTACTTTGACATGGTAGTTGATTTTGAGAAAACGGGTTGAGTTACAACCAAACTAAAAGCGCATATAGCATTACGCAGACGTACTAATAAGAATTACAACATTGATTCTTTGATTACATGCACCAAAAAAGTTTTTTCAGTATGTAGGTAAATTTCACATTTTGAAGGCAAAATTTGAGATTTTCTTACTTTGACATGGTAGTTGATTTTGAGAAAACGGGTTGAGTTACAACCAAACTAAAAGCGCATATAGCATTACGCAGACGTACTAATAAGAATTACAACATTGATTCTTTGATTACATGCACCAAAAAGTTTTTTCAGTATGTAGGTAAATTTCACATTTTGAAGGCAAAATTTGAGATTTTCTTACTTTGACATGGTAGTTGATTTTGAGAAAACGGGTTGAGTTACAACCAAACTAAAAGCGCATATAGCATTACGCAGACGTACTAATAAGAATTACAACATTGATTCTTTGATTACATGCACCAAAAAGTTTTTTCAGTATGTAGGTAAATTTCACATTTTGAAGGCAAAATTTGAGATTTTCTTACTTTGACATGGTAGTTGATTTTGAGAAAACGGGTTGAGTTACAACCAAACTAAAAGCGCATATAGCATTACGCAGACGTACTAATAAGAATTACAACATTGATTCTTTGATTACATGCACCAAAAAGTTTTTTCAGTATGTAGGTAAATTTCACATTTTGAAGGCAAAATTTGAGATTTTCTTACTTTGACATGGTAGTTGATTTTGAGAAAACGGGTTGAGTTACAACCAAACTAAAAGCGCATATAGCATTACGCAGACGTACTAATAAGAATTACAACATTGATTCTTTGATTACATGCACCAAAAAGTTTTTTCAGTATGTAGGTAAATTTCACATTTTGAAGGCAAAATTTGAGATTTTCTTACTTTGACATGGTAGTTGATTTTGAGAAAACGGGTTGAGTTACAACCAAACTAAAAGCGCATATAGCATTACGCAGACGTACTAATAAGAATTACAACATTGATTCTTTGATTACATGCACCAAAAAGTTTTTTCAGTATGTAGGTAAATTTCACATTTTGAAGGCAAAATTTGAGATTTTCTTACTTTGACATGGTAGTTGATTTTGAGAAAACGGGTTGAGTTACAACCAAACTAAAAGCGCATATAGCATTACGCAGACGTACTAATAAGAATTACAACATTGATTCTTTGATTACATGCACCAAAAAGTTTTTTCAGTATGTAGGTAAATTTCACATTTTGAAGGCAAAATTTGAGATTTTCTTACTTTGACATGGTAGTTGATTTTGAGAAAACGGGTTGAGTTACAACCAAACTAAAAGCGCATATAGCATTACGCAGACGTACTAATAAGAATTACAACATTGATTCTTTGATTACATGCACCAAAAAGTTTTTTCAGTATGTAGGTAAATTTCACATTTTGAAGGCAAAATTTGAGATTTTCTTACTTTGACATGGTAGTTGATTTTGAGAAAACGGGTTGAGTTACAACCAAACTAAAAGCGCATATAGCATTACGCAGACGTACTAATAAGAATTACAACATTGATTCTTTGATTACATGCATACGTAACTGAGCCAAGCAAGAATACACAACAACA
>NW_026884862.1:0-58402 GCF_032173495.1 Musca vetustissima | reverse complement strand
TATTAGTAACTCACACATCATCAGCATATGTTATGGTATGCGTATGAAAAACACACGCGCGCATTATCAGATTTCCATTAATGCTGCCGCCGCTGTTGTTGTTATTTTTATTAAAAAAAAAACGTCCTATGTTCGTTCTCTTTGCCTTGATGATGTAAAGTTTTATGTAGTTGTTTACGCTTTCGGTTTATCATCATCATCACTACTTACCAACCAATGTTAAATTAATTCTATAGTTACGCGTTGGAAAATTGAAATAATCTATTCTACAGCGGTAGACACCACCATCCGTTGGTTTAACATCGCGTATCTGGAGACGTGAGTCCTTGGGATTATCACCAATGGAGAAGAATAAACGTTGACCCAAATCGCTAGCTATGGCTGAATGGGTCGCCAATTTTACATTTCCGCCGCGTGAGTCCAAACTGCAATAAAGAAGAAAAAGAAGAATTGAAAACAAGAAGGAGAATAAGTGAATGTTTAAACCAAAAAAAAAAAAAAAATACCAGTTAGTAATTATCTTTAATGTTACAGCATATAAGGAAAGCAAGCAAGGTTATGATGAATGGGGTCATATGGAATCACAGTCATTTGATGATTTATGAAAGGATTTAATTGCACTTTTTAGCCAAAATTTCGTAGCGAGGTCGACTATTACGTTCCTCCATATTCGTTTTATGTAGGTTCCACTGTCATTCTCTTTATTTATTTTTTCCCTGTAGTTATTATCACTAAGCATACAATTTATTGTTTTAAAAGCATAATAATAATAAAGTACCTTATAAGGCTCTAAAGAAAGAACAACCACGCCACCGCGAAGAATGAAGTGCGGATTTTAATTTATGGTCGTTAAAATATTAACAACTTTAGAAAAAAAACATAAATATTATTATGAGTGTGCGAAGAGAATAAGGTGATAATAAACGTTGAAGTGTTATAAACAAACAACAACAGAAACGACAACAAAACAGAGTCCTTGAGAATTAAGAACAACAACAACATGTGTTATTGATTGTTAAGGAGAAAAGTTCAAATAATAAAAAAAAAATATTAAAATAGTTGTTGTCCTTATAAGAGGAAATTAAAATTAAATGAAACCAGTGAGAGGAGCAGTATGGCCTACAGAACGACTCGAAAAAAAAAACACACACACACAAAATTAAGTTTTCGGTCCACTTCATCCCAAAATTATTATCTGATAATCACCGAAAATTATAGGCGTTGCCTTGACCACAACTGGAATCTCATGGAAAATTTCAAAGCGATCAGCGCTATATATTTCCGCCCTCTAGTGTGGTAATGGGTTACTAAATAATATCTCAGTACATAAGCAGCTGCAAATACTTAAGTGTAACACCCACATCTGAGTACATACGTATCATACATATTGGTATCAATTTAAAGGTCAAACACTCCTCTTTGATATACTATTAACTTCCCGGGTCTATGCCCTTCAGGGTCAAATATAGACGCCATAGTATACAAATTTTGTAATTTTTCACACAAATCAATCTTTATGAAAATAGGCAAACTTTTTCTTTAGCCCGATTCCGTTCTTCATGTAAAATTGCGGCCTCTGGAGCGACCAGAAAAACGAACAAAAACTAAGTATTAGCCCATTTCATTCCCTAAATATTAACCAAAAACAATAGGGGTCTTCATTGGCCGGGACCCATCCTACATAACTGTGGCCTGTATCGTGTTTACAAATTATAATGGATGGACGGACGGACGTACGGACACACATGTCTAGATCGACTCAGCTAGTCAAGATATGACGATTGGTATACTTAAAGGTGGGTCTAGGATCAATATTTCGCGGCGCACAAAGCTACAATATCCTGACAACATAGTTATGTAGGGTATAAAAATTATGATCTTAGGGTGGTTTCAAAAACAAATTAAAGAATCAGACGCCTTTTCATCTGGAATAAATAAGAAACAGAGAAATTCCTGTACAGGCCTTGAAAGAAAATTTCCTTTAAAAATCCGTACCTCTTATAGGCCTTGAAACAAAATTGCTTTAAAAAATCGACCTCTTATAGGTTTTGAAAAAAAATCTTTAAAAAGTCGACCTCTTATAGGCCTTGAAAAAAAAAATTCTTTAAAAAGTCGACCTCTTATAGGCCTTGAAAAAATTTTATTTAAAAAGTCGACCTCTTATAGGCCTTGAAAATAAAATTTCTTTAAAAAGTCGACTTCTTATAGGCCTTGAAAACAGATTCCTTTAAAAATCCACAACTTGTATTAGGTATTAAAGAAATATTCTTTAAAAAATCCACGCCTTTAGGCCTTTTCAAAAATATTCTTTAAAAAATCCACGCCTTTAGGCCTTTTCAAAAATATTCTTTAAAAAATCCACGCCTTTAGGCCTTTTCAAAAATATTCTTTAAAAAATCCACGCCTTGTTTTAGGCCTTTTCAAAAATATTCTTTAAAAAATCCACGCCTAGTTTTAGGCCTTAAAAAATATCCTTTAAAAAATCCACGCCTTGTTTTAGGCCTTAAAAAAATATCCTTTAAAAATCCACGCCTAGTTTTAGGCCTTGAAAAAATATCCTTTAAAAATCCACGCCTAGTTTTAGGCCTTAAAAAAATATCCTTAAAAATTCACGCCTTGTTTTAGGCCTTGAAAATATATTCATCAAAAAATCCACGCCTTGTTTTAGGCCTTGAAAAAATATTCTTTAAAAAATCCACGCCTAGTTGTAGGCCTTGAAAAAATATTCTTTAAAAAATCCACGCCTAGTTGTAGGCCTTGAAAAAATATTCATCAAAAAATCTACGCCTTGTTTTAGGCCTTGTCAAAATATTCTTTAATAAATCCACGCCTTGTTTTAGGCCTTGTCAAAATATTCTTTAATAAGTCCACGCCTTGTTTTAGGCCTTGAAAAAATATTTTTTACAAAATCCACGCCTTGTTTTAGGCCTTGAAAAAATATTCTGTAAAAAATCCACGCCTTGTTTTAGGCCTTGAAAAATAAATCCACGCCTTGTTTTAGGCCTTGAAAAAATATTCTGTAAAAAATCCACGCCTTGTTTTAGGCCTTGAAAAATAAATCCACGCCTTGTTTTAGGCCTTGAAAAAATATTCTGTAAAAAATCCACGCCTTGTTTTAGGCCTTGAAAAATAAATCCACGCCTTGTTTTAGGCCTTGAAAAAGTACTCTTTAATAAATCCACGCCTTGTTTTAGATTTTGAAAAAGTACTCTTGATAAATCCACGCCTTGTTTTAGGCCTAGAAAAAATATTCTTAAAAAATCAACGCCTCCCTTTAGGCCTTGAAAAAATATTCTTTAAAAAATCCACGCCTCGTTTTAGGCCTTGAAAATACTTTTTATAAATCCACGCCTTGTTTTAGGCTTAAAAAAATATTCCTTAAAAAATCCATGCCTATTCTAAGCCTCAGTTTATGATGTAGCTTTCCTATATAAAAAAGTTAGGCCCCAGTAATAAATTTGAGTCCACCAGACTCAATATCTGAATTGGTTTCTTATTTTATTTTGGGTTGTCCTTCTCTGTATTTCTCTCAAGGACTCTCTGGGGCATACACTTTGTTCGCCATAATTTAATATCAATTTACACATATACATGAATAAAACTGCAATCAATTCCCTGCGTTCTTTTTATCAAATTTAATATTTTTCACATCCCCATAATTATTTTGAACAGAAATATATAGTTTTTTTCACATATTAAATGTTCTCCATTTACATTTCAATTTCATTTGTTTCATTTTTTCTGCTTTATTCTATTAATTACAACTTTAAACTGCAATTACTTTTCCCCATGAAACTAAACAATTATTGTGGTATATACAGCATTTAATAGTTACCATTTCCATTTCCCAACATGTAAGTACTATTTCAAAATTGTATGATTGTATGTGTGTGTTGCTTTTAATCATTTCAAATACCCTTACTTACTGCCACCTAGTCGCTGTTTTTGTTTTTCTTTTTTTATTATTTACTATGAATTTGTTCAAAATGTTAAGTGGAAAAAATGATACTAATTATAAATTCAAGTAGAATTTAAACAAGAACACAGTATTTACTATTCGCAATGGGAAAACTAGTAAATGAAGTGATTTTTTCTGGGAAAAAGGGAAAATAAACAAGAACTACAAAAGTAATGGGAACTAATAATTTCTGGGAATACTTATAAGGACTTCCTCAAAAAAAAATATAATAATAATAATTTAAACAGCTTGATAAGTACAGTTGTATTAAATAAATATTGCCATTAAAATTAGTAGCATTTAAAAAGATTGTTCGAATATTACTAATTTTTTTAATATTACTAAAACAATTTTTTTCGAATTTGGCTCGTCTTCGAAGGAGGACAATTTTATTTCGTGCTCGGTTGCGATTTTGGGCTCAACTGCGATGACCATATAAACCGCATTAAAAACTGAGCTTTTTGTTGAGTGATTGTTTGTGCGGAATTAAAAAAAAAACGTTTTTTGGTTGGATGCCTTTATCAAGTCATTGTAACAACACATGGTCGAACGTTATAAAAATTTTAAAACCATGCTTTAAAAGTGTCATATAACCCGCTCCTATAGATACTGTCTTGACCTGTCACTACTTTCGGACTTTTAATGTCTACGCGGGCTATGTATATTCACTTGTATTTCCTAAATAAAATATTTTAACTGTATCTATACGATACCATATGTAGCAGCATAAAATCATGGTGTTGCTGTATGAAGCAATATGGAAAGTACTTCGAATAATAATTTCCACATTGGGCGCCACTTTTTGGAAAGTAAAACTCCAGAAACTTTTCACGATAGGCATCTTTATTTCTCAGAAATATTTTCTTGGTATCATAACATTATGCAAACGATACCCAACTGAGGAACCTAACCACAATCGTGAACAAGCATGAATTCAAACAGAACACTCTTCTCGTTGAGCGCCACTTTTGCCAAGGAAAAACAAATTGCTGTTTCATGATTTGTTATGATTCCATACATTTGCAACATTTGAGATATATCGCCAAAATTTTGCACAGAGTCGTTTTTTGTCTGCAGGCAGGTAAATATAGGCCCACTTTTTCTGGTACCTCCTAATTTTCAGTATTTTGGGGGTTTTTTCCATCGAATTAGCTGTAATTTAGTATTTTGAGTTCTTAATAGGTGCTAAATCTTTCCACAAAAAATATGAATATAGGTCAATTTGTTCGGATAGCCCACATATAAGGGTACCCGCAATTTTCGGTATTTTGGGGTTCCTGAGCACGTTTTTCATCCGAATTTGCTGCAATTTGGGGTAGTCCTCATATAACTCCCTTTTTTATATTAAAATAGTCATCTGAATTATTCCGCGTTTTGAGTTTAGTTCTAAGACTCTGTTGTAATCATTTCACCTGCGAAGGAGATCAAAAATTAGAACGTAAGGTTCGATAATGAACTATAGCCTGTGTGGAGGTCCCAGAAGAAGTGGACCGATATTCCCCATCTTCGAATTTGAACTAAGTTTGGAAGAAATAATAAGATGGGCAAAGTTTGGATGAAATCTAAATTTTCTGAAACGGATTTGGCCCAAAGAAGCATGGGGTCTAGAACCAATATTTCGATGAGGCACATTTTCACGGTGTTAAAGTGTATACACCATCATTAGCCATAGGGCTGAGGGTATAATTATCCATTAAAAAATTCTGAAATTTGTATTATTACATAATTTACAATATACATAGTCCGTTTTTAGAAATATCGGTATAGGTCCACTTTTTGGTATGTTCCCTATATTTTTATTTCTAGTACCTGGTGGAGAGTATCCAACGAACTTGACTCCTTTTACTTGTTTTTATTTAAGGGAACCCCACCCATTCTCCATTTAATTTTTTTTTTCAATGGGCTGGTAAATCAATACCAATGCTTGTTAAGGTTTGTAACTTTGCACATATATATTTGAAGATTTAAAGAGAAGAGAAGAAAAATAATTTACAAAAAATTTTGTTATTGTTTTGTTGTTGTTTTTTGTAATTAAAGAAAAGTCCTTATTTTTGATGGCGGGCATGATAACTCCTCGCTGGAACAACGGAATCCGAAAATTCCAACGGTGTTAGAAAGAGTACATGTCTGGCTCTCGTATGAACTAGGACTATTGACTTCGCTCTAAAATTAACAAAATGGCTGACCTTTGAAAACATATTTTTGGAAAAGCGCTTTTTTACCAAAAACCAAGTTAAAAAATAAGGAAGATCTTCACCGATTGGCGTTATCCTAGTTCATACGATAGCTATACACTCTCAGAGAAACGTGTAAAAATTTGGAATCGATTGGGTTATTAATTTTTGAGTTATCGTGCCCGCTATTCGCAAAAGAGAAAAACGCGTTTGAAGTTTGAGAAGCCCTTTAGCCGTCACTTGATGCTGACACAATAAATCGGCTATATCTTCAAGAGTTCTTGAGATTTTCACTTGAAATTTTTTAGAGACATTCTTGAATTAGTGTAGAATCGTATTAAATCAGTAAAAATTTTGACCCCGAGAATGGGGGGGTCCCCTTAATATCAACCTAATTTTTAATGAGACTTCTCAGGTTGTCTCATAAAAAACTCAAGTATTTATAGTGTCAGCACCAATCGACGGCATGAGTGCTTCTCAAACTTTAAACGCTTTCTTCTTGAAAATTTGAATACCTTATAAGGTGATAAAGGATATTCGTGACACCTTATTTCGAAATTTTCTAAAATCATATATTTCCATTGAAATTGCCATCCGACTTAAATATCCAATAAGATGCCAAAATGATTCACAATCTGCGTTATATTTGAATAAACGTTTGTAACCAAAATCAATAGTCTAAAAAGAATTATAAATACCCCTTACAAATATTAGAAGCTGTGCTATTAAAAATGTCCTTCCAAATACTTATGTCCTTAATATCCTCGAATCAATAAATAACATGGTGTTGCTAAAATATCGCACACATTTGAAAACCTTTCTATCTTTATCGCTAATATTAAAAACCAAATAGCAACAACTATGGAAAACAAATGAAACATAAATATTAACATCACACCAAGCGCTAGTAGTAGTAGTTGTGGTAATATTTATTTGTAGTTGTGTTGGTTATTGTCCTGCTGCTATTTTTTTTTCTTTTGTTGGCGTGCGTGTTTTCAACAATAAATTACAGCAATTTGTATCGTCGTTGCAGCAGTTTGATAAACACTTGAACGCTTGTTTAACTCCTCCCTCAGTTTAGTTGGGGGTATTTGCTGATGGTTTATTTCAGTTATTTTTTTCTGTTCTCCACACATTCATTTGCTATGCAGGAGTTTTTTTCGGCAAGTCCTTGTTGCTCTTTTGCAAATTAATGTTTATGTCGTGTTTTTCTTATGGTAGCATATTATTAAACTGCTAATGTTTGGAGGAAAAAACGAAAAACCCAGAAGCGGAGGGAGGTTGCAACAAAAATTCACAAACATATATATTTGCAACTGCAACAACAGCAACAACAATTACTGGCCTTATCCGTTTCATTTAGCGGCAATTGCAAAAAAAAAAATTTTTAAAAATGCAGCAACCAGAAAACAAGAAAAACAACAGCAACATGTCGAGGTTGCTGATGGCTTTTGCCATGCCAGTCAGCCAGACACTTAGCCCAGCCACACGAAACAGTGTTTCTACATCTTTCAAATACGAGAGAGAGATGGAAAGCAAGCAAATATTGCCTGTTAAATGTTTTTAATATTGCATGGCCTAGAATACCAAACGCCTGCCACAACTCAGCGGCATTCTACAGGCCATAAAGTTAAAATTTTCAAGCACCCAAAAGACAGACACACACACATACTCATATATACATCACATGGCTTCGTTCACTTTTCCACTTGACTATCATCAACAGCCAGTATCCGCAAAGAGGTGGTAAATTAATTTGCACTCTGTAGATTGTAAAATGTATGTGCTTATATATATATATATATATATATGTGTGTGGTCTCCATCCTCTCCATTCGCGCTCCACTTCAAATCAAGTGTTTAAATTCCAAATAACTACCTTTTTGCTAATAGCCGATAATTAAATAAAGTTTTTTTAGCCTCCTTTTTCAGAAATTTCTTGTTTTTTCTCAAATTTTAATGAGCCACGTTGTTGTCCTGGCATATCATTCAGTTGCATGCAACCTCTGGCGGAAACAACGGCAAACGTCCATCAACAACAACAGCACGAGCGTCGTGTTGCCACTTTAGCTGGCCGTTAAAGCGGTGACAACAGGTACGTGTTTTGTCGCCATATATCATAAGTCCAAAACAAAGGTGAAATAAAAACTTCAACATAAATCGCATTTGGCCATAAATATCATCCAGATAACTGTAACGTTAACACAGCAGCAACAAAAACAAAAAACACCAACAAATTGTGTCACGAAACCGTTTGTTGTTCTCTGTAAATGGCAACAATAACAAACAACTTTTTTTGTAACAAAAAGTCAAGGACCTATGAAATGGCCATAGTGCAGAACGAATGAAAAAACTAGGCCAACATTTTTTGCAACGAGGGCCTAAAGCGTAGTGCAATTTGTGAAAATATTTATATTATTTTAAATTGGAACCTCAGGTTACAGGAATTCAAGTTTAATACATATATTTATTTTTTTCTCATATACAATTTATTGGATATTTCAAAAAAATCTATTTACTAATCGTTTTTTTTTAATATCAAATTGAATGACATTAAAGTCGGATCAAAACTCGAATTTAAAAATACAGAAGTATCAATGTCTGGTCTTGAATGTCAGTCCTCCCTATTATTATTGGGCGCCACATGAATGTATTCTATGCTCCGAAGATTCATTCAATTATGTCTCCCAAAGATTCATTCCAATAAATCTGCCACATAAACCGAATTGGGTGCCACACTACCAGATTGTACGTCACATGAATATATTCTTATCTGCAAAAATATTCGAATTAATTTTTATTTACCTGTTAGGGCGAAGAGTTTGGACTAATGATAGAGACATATGATAGCGTTTTTAAAATTTTAAGGAAACCATAACAGGAGACGCGTCTTGCCCTTGATTACACTGCTCATGGACAATGTGGATTTAAAGGAGCGAACAATAGTAAAAATCCCCTCATTGATGGCTACACATAAAATCCTCCGGCAATATTAAAGTGGAATGCGAGACAGTCTCAAAAAGTATCGCGAGTTTCTTATTAATACCAATGGTTTCCAGGCTATGAAAATGAAACTAATCCCACAAAAAGCGACATGAAAACAATGTTCATGTTGGGCGCCACTTTTTCTATGGAAGATAGGTTTTTTCATGGGTAACAAAAGATCATGTCATATACCAAACTGAGTGATGCGCTCAAGAAATCATGGTCAATCAAACTCCGCAATATAACAGAGAAATGTTAAAAAAAAGGTTCACGTTGGACGCCATTTTTTAAAGTAATAGTTAGTTTTGATTGTTAATAAAAGATCTCTACTGTATGTGCACAATACCCATGAAGTAAGTAACCGTTTTCATTCGCACATCGTAATATTTCTTCCAAACATAGTTTAAGTTCGACGATTTGGTATATCGATGCATTCCTTCTGGTACATTCCCCCACAAAATGTTCAAAATTGTAAAAAAAATATTTTAGAATATATAAGGTTGGTGGAAGAGAAATCCATTATTTTTATATGAACTATAGGACTTTATTTAACCTGCATCGGAATGTCCGATTTATTTTGTTGTACGATATGTAAGGTAACTTCATAATACCTCTCTCATAGAAGTCCTGCTTCCCAACATCCCAACCAAGCTTTCGAAGCTTCTGGCGAGTCACTGTAGATGTGTGTGGCCTTGCCTTATCCTGGTGGAACACGACACCTCTTCTGTTGTACTTCATATTCAGCACTAATAAACATCACGTGTCTCTATTTTGGAGTGTTCTAAATACAAAAACAACAACTCGTGAAAAGCGACACTTTGTTTTTTTTTCAATTTTGCACAGAAACACCGGTCATTTGACCTATAGTGCAATATTACGACTGCTAACATGTCAACGTAGTCATTTCTTCGATTTTATCGACATTTTCGACGATCGTCCTACCTTTGCGAGGTGCATCTTTAACATCAAAAATTCCTGAACAGAATCAACGAAACCAAAATTGCACATAATTGGCTGTTACAGTATCGGAACCATAAACACCATTCACAATTTTACCGCTTGGCTTGCATTTTCGCCTTTGTCAAAAAAAAGCTGTAAAATGTACCGCATTTTTAACTCGCTGTAACTCACAACTGAATGCACAAAACAAAATTTTTACTGCAAAATGTCACCCTTCCAACGAGCATAAATCTGAAATTGTTTGATCGATATTTTACGAGAAATCTATCAGTACAGCCATCTACCGAAAAAATAATGAATTTCTTTTTCCCCAACCTAATATGTTCCCGTTGGGCGTCATTTCTCTATGAAAACGACTGTATTTTAACGATACTATGTCAGAATTTATATAGTCATTAAGATGGGGCCACGTGATTCTGTCCCATATCTTTAGTAGGGGGTCACATTAAGATAACAATTGGTTTTAGGGTTCCGAAGTAGTCCCCTTGGTCGCCATTTTTTTATAAAATACAAAAACAGGTAAGTGATTATTTAGCCATTAAAAATGTTTACATTAGGCACCATTTTTTCTTAGAAGAGACATATTTTTGTGATACACAAAGGATAAAATAACTGTATAAGTATAACACCATACACCATGAACAGCTGCAGAATGAACCAAGCCAGAAACAAGTAATTTTACGTTGGGCGCCACAATTAAAGAATGAAAAAATCGGTTATTGGAATTATGACAAAAAAAAACCAGTAAGGAAAGTAGTAAAGTCGGACAGGGCCGACTATATTATACCCTTCACCACTATGGGTATATTAAACAGAACAATTAACATGAAATTGGATGAACTAAAATATGTGATATTTATCGAAATGTGAAAATCGGACGAAACTATATATGGGAGCTATATCTAAATCTGGACCGATTTTCACGAAACTTGGCAGACATCACTCTAGGCTCAATTCAGTATGTTATGCCAAATTTTGTGCAAATCGAAAGATATATAGGGACTTTGGTGCACCATTTACATAAAATCGGACGAAACTATACATGGGAGCTATATCTAAATCTGGACCGATTTTCACGAAACTTGGCAGACATCACTCTAAGCTCAATTCAGTACGTTATGCCAAATTTCGTGCAAATCGAAAGATATTTAGGGACTTTGGTGCACCATTTGCATAAAATCGGACGAAAATATATATGGGAGCTATATCTAAATCTGGATCGATTTTCACGAAATTTAGTAGTAATCACTCTAGGCTCAATTCAGTACGTTATGTCAAGTTTCGGGCAAATCGAAAGATATATAGGGACTTTGGTTCACCATTTACATAAAATCGGACGAAACTATATATGGGAGCTATATCTAAATCTGGACCGATTTTCACGAAACTTGGCAGACATCACTCTAGGCTCAATTCAGTACGTTATGCCAAATTTCGTGCAAATCGAAAGATATTTATGGACTTTGGTGCACCATTTACATAAAATGGGACGAAAATATATATGGGAGCTATATCTAAATCTGGACCGATTTTCACGAAACTTGGCAGACATCACTCTTAGCTCAATTCAGTACGTTATGCCAAATTTCGTGCAAATCGAACGATATATAGGGACTTTGGTGCACCATTTACCTTAAATCGGACGAAAATATATATGGGAGCTATATCTAAATCTGAACCGATTTTTCCCAATTTCAATAGGGTTCGTCCTTGGACCAAATAAGTGAACTGTGCCAAATTTCATCCAAATCGGATCATAAATGCGACCTGTACTTTGTTCACAAAAATACATGGACGGACGGACGGACAGACGGACGGACAGATGGACATGCGTAAATCGACTCAGAAAGTAATTCTATGCATATTCTCAAAAGGAACTATGGGCCTATCTCGATTCCTTTTGCCTGTTACAAAAATATGCACGAAGACATAATACCCTGTACCACAGTGTGGTGAAGGGTATAAATAGACCTAAACCGCTAAAACATTATAACACAACGAAGCTGATATACCTACTAAAATATTACATATTAAATAAATAAACTAAATATCTCTAAAGAGGTTGGGCGCCAACAATTTTGGTTAAAAAAATAATTTCCAGGCCAATTACAATTTTCATAAATTTCTATGTCGAACAAATACGTTCGACATAGAAATTCATTAATCATTGATACTTTGTTGTTGGGCTTTTTTGGTCAGGTGTTTGATGAAAATAAAAACTGGCTTTTATTTCATATTTTGCTCGACGTTTCGTTGGCTTTTTTCCAACATTTTCAAGAGCGTTTTTATTGATTTTAATTATTTTTCATTTTGTTTATTATTTACTTAAATTAAAAAAACGGGACTCAACAACATTTAAATAAAATAAATAATAAATTAAATAATAAAATAAATAAAATCACAGTTAATAAATAAATAAATATATCACAGAACTGGTGTTTTAGGTTAATGCAATTGAATACTGAAGCTTAGTATTCCATTTGGAAGATTGGATGACTTTATAACCAAATTAAAATAAAACTGTTAACTGAACTACATTTTTACGAAGTTCGGGTTGTGAAATAAATTTCTTATATTTCTTAAAATGTGTGTATAAGTTCATAGTGTAATCATTGCTTACTACAAATATACAAACAAAAAAACCACAACAAGCCAAAGTTGAGGTAGTCCTTTTAGGTCTTTTTACAACAGGTTATGATGTAATTTCCGCTTTCATACCTTTTTTCCGGGTAAAGGAACTATTCTTCAAAGAGCGAATTTATCTATCCAACCCACTTAGAAGGCAATTATTAAATATAATCCAAAACAACGTTGTTGTTGTTGCTTTTGTAATTAATAGAAAATTTGTAATAACTTGGCGAAACCGTTTAACCATAACCATAAAAACTCCAGATTTGATTACTAGCCGACTAGACGTCTAACAACTCTTTGATGATGATGATAGCCAAAGACCACGACAATGACGACAATTGCCTTAAGCCTCCCCCAACACCAAAAACGAGTAATAAATTCAACACGAAAGTTTACCATGTAAGAAACCACCATAAAAACGTAACACTCAACAATGGACGGTGTTAGCCAGCCAGGCAGTTAGTCTGTCAATGAAGTTCGGGGGAAGGACCACCGAAAAACGAAGTAAGGAATTTAACGATAGCTGGACACCATGGCATTCTCGAAAAAATAACCACACCACCACCACTGGACTAAATCCGTAAAAGTGTCTTCAAAACAAATTGTCAACATGCTTGGTGAAAAGTTGTCTGCTGTTGTTCCTGCTGTCGAAAATGGAATTCACGTAATCCCAACGAAAAGCACACACAGCATGAGGTGGTAACGCCACAGCAAAGAACAACGCCAGGAATAAGAATTGGAGGAGGAAGGAAAGATATTCTTGCACATGCACACACACTCCTAATTATTACCAAAGTTTGAAAAATGGAAGGAAGCTCACATTTTCTTTATTGCGGTGTGGCGGGAGAGTGTTGCAGGTGGTTGCGTTCCAGTGGAACTGCAGCATAGATTTAACACCCGATGTGTACAGATGTACAGGGACAAATGAGGATATAATCTGAAGTGCTCAGAAGTATAGAATATTTTTTCAGGGATTAAAAGAAGGCGTGGATTTATTAAATAATATTTTTTCAAGGAATAGAAGAGGCGTGGATTTATTAAAGAATATTTTTCCAAGGAATAGAAGAGGCGTGGATTTATTAAAGAATATTTTTTCAAGGAATAGAAGAGGCGTGGATTTATTAAAGAATATTTTTTCAAGGAATAGAAGAGGCGTGGATTTATTAAAGAATATTTTTTCAAGGAATAGAAGAGGCGTGGATTTATTAAAGAATATTTTTTCAAGGAATAGAAGAGGCGTGGATTTATTAAAGAATATTTTTTCAGGGACTCCAAGAAGGCGGGGATTTATTAAAGAATATATTTTCAGGGCCTAAAACAAGGCGTAGATTCATTAAAGAATATTCTTACAGGGACTCCAAGAAGGCGGGGATTTATTAAAGAATATTTTTTCCAGGAATAGAAGAGGCGTGGATTTATTAAAGAATATTTTTTCAAGGAATAGAAGAGGCGTGGATTTATTAAAGAATACGTTTTCAAGGACTAGAAGAGGCGTGGATTTATTAAAGAATATTTTTTCAGGGACCAACAGAGGCGTGGATTTATTAAAGAATATTTTTTCAGGGACTAAAACAAAGCGTGGATTCATTAAAGAATATTCTTACAGGGACTCCATGAAGGCGGGGATTTATTAAAGAATATTTTTTCAAGGAATAGAAGAGGCGTGGATTTATTAAAGAATATTTTTTCAAGGAATAGAAGAGGCGTGGATTTATTAAAGAATATTTTTTCAAGGAATATAAGAGGCGTGGATTTATTAAAGAATATTTTTTCAAGGAATAGAAGAGGCGTGGATTTCTTAAAGAATATTTTTTCAGGGACTCCAAGAAGGCGTGGATTTATTAAAGACTAGTTTTTCAAGGACCCAACAAGGCGTGGATTTATTAAAGACTAGGTTTTCAAGGATCCAAGAAGGCGTGGATTTATTAAAGACTAGGTTTTCAAGGATCCAAGAAGGCGTGGATTTATTAAAGACTAGTTTTTCAAGGAATAGAAGAGGCGTGGATTTATTAAAGAATATTTTTTCAAGGGCCCCAAATAGGCGTGGATTTATTAAAGAATATTCTTTCAATGGCCCCAAATAGGCGTGGATTTATTAAAGAATATTCTTTCAAGGGCCAACTGAGGCGTGGATTTATTAAAGAATATTCTTTCAGGGATGTCCAAGATGGCGGGGATTTATTAAAGAATATTCTTACAGGGATTCCAAGATGGCGGGGATTTATTAAAGAATATTCTTACAGGGATTCCAAGATGGCGGGGATTTATTAAAGAATATTCTTACAGGGATTCCAAGATGGCGGGGATTTATTAAAGAATATTTTCTCAGGGAGCTATCCTAACCTCGAAAGAATTAATTATTTCGTATGCGGAAATGTTATTTTCTCAGGGACCTATCATAACCTCGAAAGAATTAATTACTTCATATACGAAAATTTTATTTTGAAAGTATCCCAAAACCACTGTCCCTCCCGCTTATTAACTTATAGATATTGTACACTAGCCAGCCAACACAACATGTACAACGGATGCCCAGGATGATGATTCTTAAGTGGATGTTAAAAACCACGTAAATATAGTTTGCCATTCTCAGAAAATAACAGGAAGATAAGTATACCAGGGAGTTGTTGTAGCGGTGGTGGTGTTAAAGGACTAAAGTAAAACTTTAACCACATTTACTGAAGACGGTGTGAATGTGAGCTCACAGATATTATGGTCGTCTGCCAATGACCATGGCTATGATGTGGCGGCATGGCCATAGAGTAACATGATTTTACTCGATTTCCAGCAAACTAGTTGTGGTGGGAATTGCCTGAAACGTTCGGAACATAACTGGGCAAGTGAAAAATCAATTTCCTTTTAAAATTTATTACATTTACGATTATGAAGGCATTAACAATAAAAATCGGCAGGCAGGCGAGTAGGGCCCGCAAGGCAAAAGTTAAGCGTTGGCTGGAGATAACGAAAGGAAGAAGAAACAACAACAAAACCAAAGAGGAAAAATACGCTGGAATAGCTGTAGCAGGAACATAAATTGTATATAAGTATGTATATCTGAAATAGTATTGCCTGTGTCGCCTTAACTTACCTGTAGAGTGGAATTCCTGTTGTATCCTTGAACCATAGCAATAGTTTTACCGAATCTTGGCCGGGCGGTGTTAGATCGCATGGCAAATCGACACTTTTGCCCACTGCTGCCCAGACGAGACGTGCAGGAACTAAAAAGAGATTGAAGAAAAAAAATTAAAACGTTTATAATAAGAAAAAAGACGCAATAAAAATTGATAATAAATCGGTAAACAGGAATTAAAAAAAATCAACATAGTTCAAAAGAGGAGATCCGCTCCACTTTGTAAAAATTGCTTGCTTGCCAAGTAACGGATATTAGTTTCATTTCATTACTGATTATAACAATGTTCGGAGGCAATGCCAAAGGTGATATACTTATAAACTACCATTTATTGCTGTTGTTTGCCGATGTTGTTGTTGCTGCTGCTTCAAATGTGACCTATGGCATGCTTGGTAGACAATCCTTGTTAGAATCCTGTTAGGTTGTGTCGTATTGTAAGCCATGAATTTAATAAAAAATCAGAAAAAAAAAAATAAATTTAATAATCATAACCAAAGTAATGTTAGCATCTATGGCGTGGGGCTTTCTTTTCAATTTTCTTTTTATGGATTTTTTCCAAGTAGAGCGAAGATGAAAAAAATGGAAAAGAACAAACAGTACGCTTGGCAACAATTATTCAGTATAAATACTTGGCATTCTAGAAGGGCCTCATTGAGGCATTACAACGTGATTTGAACTTATAGAGATAGGGATATCTTGGGAGATTTAATAAAAACGTTCTGTGAAACCTGCATTGTTTTTAAAGCTCCATCATAAAATGTAAATATATTTATAGAATATCCCATAAAGTATATATTCTGGATCTGTGTCGTATTATATGTCTACCTATGTTTAAAATATGGTGAAGATTTTTTTGAAATGTTAGTATATTCTCATATTACTTCTAGGATGGAATATATCGGTCAATGTTTTGCAAAAACTCCTAGATAAAGGTCTAGCACTATCTTAGGTTTTTTGCAGATTCTAGCCGTGTTTTCCAGCCAAAATGGTTATTTTTAAAAGGGCTGGGAAAATTTGCTATATAGGTGTTTTAACGTCCTAACCTAAGTTTTACAATTCAGTATACCGAATAACCGATTTTAATATTATATAAAACATACTCATAGGAAACAAATCCTCCCAAGTGTCCGTAATTCTGGTTCTGTCGGATTTTAACAAGGGTTATGAAAGTCTCTAATTCGATGAAAATTATACACATCTTTTTGGTTTTTACAATTCACGTATCCTTGTTGGAAAACTCCTCTGAGTATACCACATATTGTTTTCCTAATTCGTAAGCCTCCTAAGCCTTATAAAACCCCTTAAAACCTTTGATGTTTTACACACAGCTTTTCGTTGTAATTATTATCCCTTTTTGTGCCCGAAGATCTATGGTTACGAAACTCTCCAGGTGTTCCTATCTCTCCAATTCGATGAAAATTATACAATTTTATACACAGCTTTTCGGTTTTTACAATTCACGTATCTTGTTGTAAAACTCCCCTGATAATCCCACATATTGTTTTCCTAATTCATAAGCCTCCTAAGCCTTATAAAACCCCTCTAGGTGCCCATAACCTTTGAGTATGTTTGGATGGAAATCCATCAGGGACTTTGTTTCTTTGTCTATAGACATTGGATCCGTTGTAATTATTATCCCTTTTTCGTCTTGGAAGCAGTTGATTTCATTGGAAATGAACGCGTTAGGAGCCCTCATATTCGATTCGGTATCCTAGGATTCTTACAGACCGCCTTGTTGCCTTTGTAACTCCATGCCTTATTAAATCGTTCGAAAAATCTTCATTTTTTAGAAAACTACCCGATGAGAAACCAATTTTTGATTTAGGAACCCTCATATTCGATTCGGTATCCTAGGATTCTTAAAACCAAAGAGGGGTTGCGGACCCACATGTTGCCTTTGTAACTCCACACCTTATTAAACCGTTCTAAAAATCTTCCTTTTTTTAGAAAACTTCCCGATGAGAAACCAATTTTTGCGTTTCTTACCCTTTGGTCTGACGGAATTTCCTTATGACAGACTAACTTGTTGGGTTTCTCGAAAATTAACTCATTAAGAATTGCCCCATTGTATTCTAAACTCTAAAGTCCATTGGAAATTAAACCGCTAAGAACCTTCCCGCTGTCTGTAAATTTGTGGGTCCTCAGTCCTCACATAACCTCACCCAGTCCCGCTAGGAGAATAGGGACACATGTTCGTAACCATGGGTCGTCTATGACTCCTCTGAAAATCCTTGGCGGTGGCAAAACTCTTAGCTTTATTGGAAATATGTCCTTCTTGTTATCTTCATATGTTTGGGTGCAAGTAAATTAAAAAATCAACTATAGTAGACGTCCATTAAAAAATATCCTGCTGAAGAATTTTGGACACAAGTGGGCAACCGTGGGTCTCATATGTCATATATGAAAATCCTTGCCTTTGGGGAAATCCTTAGATTCTTAGAAAGTTAGTTGTGTTCGTAATCTTGGTTCCCAAGCTCTTTTTTGAACTCTCCAAAGTGTCCCGTAAAAATTAAGGCAGTAGTAATGTCGTTGCGGTTGTTATAAGCTCGGCCTTCTTTGAGAATTAAACCTGGGGAACCTCGTTGTGAACTCCGCTAGGCAGGGGTTACACACGCTCAAAACGATTCACTGAAATTTTGGACACATGTCCGCAACCAGGGGTATCCTAAGTCCTAAATAAAAAATCTTGCGTTTGGCAAAATCCTTGGGTTCTTCGAAAAATGCCCTTCAGGAACCCCATGGTTGTGTCAGTTACCCTTGGGTCCCACGAATCTTAGGTCTCACCAAAGTAAATTCAGTAGTAATGGGTGCTTTGAAAAATTACCCCTTCGGAATCACATTGTTGGGTCAGCAACCCTAGCCGCTTTTTAGATCCAATGTATCCACAAAACGTAGGTCCCTTAAAAATGTCATGACTACTGCCATGTGATAGCTGAGAGCCAAAGGTTAACTGTTATCTTGAGTAAGGTTCAATGTGGATTTTAGCCAATTTAGGTCTGCTAATCACTGCAAAAAAGGAGATGTTGGCTGAGAGTCATCGATTCCGCCATTCGACGTTCTGGCACTCTGAATGAAAGGACTGAGTTCTCTTGGGTATCCCGTCTAAATTAAACTTATATTAAAATACGCTCTTGTATCATTCGGAGTAGGGTCCAAAATTGATATTAGGCCAAAATGGTCTTTGCATTTTGGGCCTCCTAAACTCTCCAAAGCCGGATCACTGTGAAATTCTGTCAAAAAGTCTCTGAATAAGGAAACTGTTTTCTTTTTGTTCTGTAGGAAATTTTGGTGGAAGTTTTCTAACCTTTGAAAATGAACTCGAATTTAATTTAGAGTCGAAAGGAGAGTCTTTTTGTTATGTACGTAAGACATCGGACCACGAACTCCTTTTTTATACGATTTTAAATCTTTCAAAATATCTGAATATCTGAGGGAGGTGCAAAATGGTGTGAATCGATTAAATTGAGGTAACCGTAAACTTAAGTAAATAAGTAAAATCTGCTGAAACTTCAAAGCGGGCTATATTAACTTTAGGCTATTTTTTGAAATTGGTTGAAAAATGTCAGTAGGACTGACAGATTTTTTTTATTTTCCCAAAGTTCCCTGCGTTCCTGCTCTATCTTAAATACCACAACAACAGACATACGGAATTTTTCTCATCATGAGGGCTTGGACTCCTCCTATAAATCCCTTTAGAACCCAATGACCAACATATCCTGACACAAAAAAAAAATTGCTCTACATCTTAGTGAACAAACTCCTGTAGCTTGTAATCTGCATTTTATTTGGATAATATTTTTCGGGCATTTCAGACTCTCTGTGTCTTCGTGGGTACTTATGGGCCATTTTCTTCTAAGAAGCTATAAAAAGGCCACTATAACTAAAAATCCCTGCAACACCCAAGAAAGCCCTCCATGACCAACCTCTCCTAGTAGAAAAAAATATAAGCCTCCACACTTAAGTGAACAAGGCTCGTGTGCTTGTGTCGCTTGTCGTCTGCATTTTATTTGACTTCTATATACAACAATCCAGAGCACCACAATTTCCTTTATTGCTAACATGGGATGGTTGATGATGATGATGGTTCGGACTATGGCCATTGGAACAACTTGACAATATTGGTGAAGAAGAGGGCTATGGGGCTGCACTGGGATGGTCAAAGCGGAAAAAGTGACTGTTGCGCATTTTTTTCGTTTCGTTCCGTTTGTTCGTCTGTCAGTGTTATTTTGCTTCATGTCACATCCGTTGCTGTTTTTGTGGTGGTGGGTCTTAGTTAAAGCTTCTATACAAATAAATTGTGGAAACCTAAAGGTACAGAGCCATATTTATTGAATTTATTTTTTTTCTGTGTTTGTATGGGTGAGCACACACATCCACATTTGACATGTCCTATTCCTTCTCCACCGCCACTACTGTGTAGTTTCCGTTTCCTTCCGCAGCCGGCTGCATCAATTCTATTTATTTAATAACTTTTATAAATAATACACACACAAATGTGTATGGATGTGCGTGTGTGTGCTAGTGAGCGTTTATTTGTTTATTGTTCAATTGTTCACACAGACACCCACACATACCAAACCAACAACTATTATTTATTTTATAAAATTGCAATTGTATTTAATTTTTACTCATTTATTTTGTTGTTGTATTTTTTTGTGCTTTGTTTTGTTGTTTTTGTGTGTGTTTGTACATTTTCTATTTAATTTAACTGCCACAACTCTCACAAAACATTAATCATCATCATCGTCAGCCATCGACGATAGCGACAGAGCCACAGACATCTGCCATAGCTAGGCGAATTGAAATATTAATAATAACCAGCATTGGGCCAGGCAATGGCTAAAATTTCAAGTCATTGATCTTTTTCCTGCTTGGTGGGGGGTCTGATTGAAATATGACAAATTACATATAATTGCAATATGCCTGTTGGCTTTGTACTTCGGGGATTGATTTGAATTTGTTATTTTAATTCTAGGCATAATTTTAGCAAGAAAATCATTTGGATATGTCTGGGACTATTTTCATTTACATAGTGGGTTTTCTTGGGAAAGAGTTTTAATTAATGTAGATATATTCTTGGAATTAGATTAATATTTGTTTAATTTTTACATAAACATGAATGATGCTCTGGGCTTATAATTAATAAATTCTCCAAGGTTATATGATTAGATTAAATTCAGGATTTTATGGTGTATAGAATATTGATTTAAACCAGGTAATAAATTTTAATTTAAACTTTAACACTAGAACGCCGAAGGCGGTCATTTTGACCGCTTTCCAATTTCAAGTACAAAAGCAACTGTGCATTTAATGACACTTTTTTTTAATTTTGTGAATTTTTTGTAATAAACGTAATTCTATGAGGTACAAAAAGTCACCATATTTAAAAAAAAAGTGTCATTAAATGCACAGTTGCTTTTGTACTTGAAATTGGAAAGCGGTCAAAATGACTGCCTTCGGCGTTCTAGTGTTAATATATGCCCGCAGCCCATGATATATGTTGTATATCATATATCATATTCAGATTTAATGTAGGTTTACTAAAAATTATAACGAAGTGCAAACGATGGATCACATCGAACATTCCAATCATTTTATATGAAATTTCTTATATTTCCATTTTTTCGCGTGCAATGGGACAAACTTATTTAAATCGATCGATAATCAAACTTAATACACACTATTCGGTATGCCGCACTAAAATCGGACGAAAATGAGAGCTATATCTAAATGTGAAACGATCTTCACGAAACTTAGCACACATCAATTAGGTACGCTATGCCAAATTTCGTGCAAATCGAAAAATGTATTCGGACTTTGGTGCACCATTTACATTTGGTGTAACATTTACAATTAATCGGACGAAAATATATATGGGAGCTATACCTAAATCTGAACAGATTTTCAGAAACTTAAAACACATCATTCTAGGCTTAATTCAGTACGCTATACAAAATTTCGTGCAAATCGAACTATATATGGGTACTTTGCTGCACCATTTATATTAAATCGGACGAAAATATATATGGGAGCTATATCTAAATCTGAACCGATTTTTCCCAAATTCAATAAAGTTCGTCCTTGGGCCAAATAAATGTGCTGTGCCAAATTTCATCCAAATCGTATAATAAATACGACCTGTACATTGTTTACAATTTAACATGGACAGACGGACGGACGGACATGCATAAATCGTCTTCCAAACATATGCACAAAGGCATAATAGCCTGTACCACAGTGTGGTGAAGGGTATAAAAATCTACGTCTCTCTCTTGAACCTTAAAAAATATTTATTAAAAAATCCACCCCTTCTTTTAGGCATTCAAAAAATAGCTTCTAAAAAATCTAACCCTTGCCTCGTTAAAATATAAATTACAAATATCTTAAGGCTTAGAAAAAATATCCTTTACAGAAATTAACGCTTTGCTAAGGCTTCGAAAAAATAATCTTTAAAAAATCCATTCCTATTTTGAAGCCTAAAAAATATTTTCAATGTGAAGGCCTTGAACAAAATTTAAAACCAGTGAGTGGAGCAGCATAGTCGGACGGGGCCGACCATACCATACCCTACACAACTACCACGGAACTCTAACTTTCTGCGGATTTTTATTTCCTGATTAAGGGTCAACAGCCTCTTCCTTTCACTGGCATATTTTGTGAATATTACTAATATTAAGCAGAGTCCATCTAATTACTAGTCCACCGTGGGTTGTGTTGTGACGTTCGGCTTATAACTGTGGCCAATAGATCGACTCGAAAAAAAACACACAAAAAATAAGTTTCGATTCAATTCATCCCAAAATTATTATCTGATCATCAACAATAATTATAGGCATTGTCCTTGAGCATACCTGGAACCTCTGGGAACATTTCAAAGCGACCAGCGCAATATTTCCGCCCTCCAGTGTGGTAATGGGTTACTAAATAATATCTGAATACGTAAGCAACTGCACATATTTAAGTGTAACTCCCACATCCGAGTACATGCGACAATTCAATTGGTATAAATTTAAAGGTCAACCACTCCTCTTGGATATACTATCAACTTCTCGGGTATATGTCCTTCAGGGGTAAATATATAGGCCATAGAATACAAATTTTGTCATTTTTCACACAAAAGTCGGGGTCCATTTGACCCGCTAAATATTGACCTATCTTTATCAAAACAGGCATGCTTATTCTTTATCCCGATCCTCTTCTCCATGTAAAAATTTGCGATATTTGGGCCATAATTTCGACCTATGGAGCGACCAGAAAAACCAAAAAAAATTAAGTATTTGGTTCATTTCATACCCTAAATATTAACCGGTCTTTACCAAAAAAAATAGGGGTCTTCATTGGCTAGAACCGGTTCTACATGCAAAATTTCGTGAAGATTGGTCCACAACTGTGGCCTATATCGTGTTTAAAAAAATATAATGGACAGACGGACGGACACATATGTCTAGATCGACTCAGGTAGTCGATATATGACGATCGGTATACATAAAGGTGGGTCTAGGACCAATATTTCGCAGCGTTACAATCTTTTGGGGCTGCACAAAGCTATAATACCCTGACAATATAGTTGTGTAGGGTATACAAATTCTATGTCTTGTTGAGGCCTTCAAAAAATCAAATCATCTCAGTTTTCCCCAAAAATATTTCTTGAAAATTAAAGAAATCCAGGTTCTCTAAAAAATATTGTTTTTAAAAATCCATGCTTCTTGTGAGCCTTAAAAATATATTCCTCTGATGGCTCTCGACAATGTAGGAATATTCGTCCTGATAAAACCAAAAAATGTACTTTTAATGTTCCGCCACATACCTATATATTTCAAAAAATTAAAAAAAAAAAATGTCCCCAGTTCTCCCTTTGTGTAAATTTCCATATTAATTGGCCAAGATTTTTTTAGTTTAGTTTCCCTCTTCGAAATACCCTTTGATAGCTGCTGCAGTATTTGTTAAACGTCAATCATTTTCCCTATTGGACAATGTCTGAAATTAAATCAACTTGGTGTTCTTTCGTTTTTCATTTTGGATTTTTCTTTAATGATTTATACCTTGCATTTTGATTCAATTTATGGAACATGTGGATGCCAGCGTCCTACTTTGATGCTCACTAACAACCTAACCCCCCAAAATAGACATTCTCATATGCTAAATTTAGTAGTTTAAAGGAACTCTGAAAATAAGTCGCGAGCAGACACACACACACACAGACAGCCAACAGAAGTCGTACAAACCAATGCACAGCAACCATGAGGAGGACAATGTTGTTGACTTCACAGCTAGATAGAGATTCCCCTGGCTGGTTGGCTGAATGTTGAAGCCTTAACCAAACGGGCACATTATGATGACAGCTGCCATGATGAATACCTGATGTTTTAGGTTTTCGGAGCTTGGCATGCATCAGACAAACAAACAGGCAAACATAGAAGAATCGGACATATAGAACACACACTGACGACGACATTCATTTGATCTCGAACAGTTGCAGTTGTTGTTGTCATCGTCGTCTCGTTTGCCACTGTTGCTTGTGGCCCCACCACCACACATATGCACTTGTGCGACGATGCCATTTGGTTAAGTGTTTGTGTACATGTGTCTGTTTGTCTGTCTGTTGTCATTTAAATAGTCTCAGTGTTGTTAAGTGGATTTAGGAGAGAAAGTCATCAACATGGCCCCTACATAAAAAATAAAGACTATCTCCTGCTTTTCCACGATGATCCCTTAGATGCCTTTTGGGCATAGAAACGACAGGCACACATATGTACACATACGTACATACCTGGAAAAACGGAAAAATCATCGAGTTAAATGAAGAAAAAAAAACAGAAGGGAGGCAGGAAACTTCAAACGTCCATAAGCAACATGAAAGTATTCAATTAAGAGGTAGGCAGAAGCTGTAGTATAGCAACAACAACAACATCCACTTCATTATGATCTATTTATGTTGTTGTACTCCTCCTCTTAATTAAAAAGAGGCACAAGTGAAACGACTACTTGAGAAGAGTTTAAGTGCTCTTTCATGTTTGATGTTAATTCCTTTTCCTTTTTTCGGGTTTCGTTTGAAAGGGTTCTCATGAGGTATTTTATGTCGTGTTTGTGTGTATGAACATTTTAAATAATAGTGTGAACAATGTGGGGCGGTACATCTTATTATGGGTCTATGAACAATATTATGAATTTATTTTTAAAATATGATCTCCCACAACTTATCGGTTCATAAGTACGATTTTATGTCATTTAATGGGGGCCAACAATTTGTTTAAATACCTTTTCATGACATCAAACTGATTCTCGAAACACTTTGTTCAATGCTATTGAGACTCCTAGAAAAAATGGCCTGTGAATGCACTTTCTGCCACCTGCACGCAGTTTTTCTTAATGTCTACTAATAACCAGTCGGACTCGGCCGATGTATCGTATTCTAATAGACGACGCGTCTTTGTTATATATCTATATCTGAACCGATTTCAGGGAAATTTGCCAGAGACTAATTTATATTACATCAGTACGTTGTGTGAATCGGCCTAGCTATTGATCTTTTCACGGGTCTTTGGTGCACCAATTACCTTTAATCGGATGAAAATATATATATGGGAGCTATATCTAACTCTGAACCGATTTTCAAGAAACTTGGCAGACATCATTCTCGATCTTATGCAATACTCTGTGCCAAATTTCGTGCAAATCAAAAGATTTAAAGGGACTTTTGTGGACTATTTACCTAAAATCGGCGAAGCTATATATGGGAGCTATATCTAAATCTGAACCGATTTTCACGAAAGTTTGCACACGCCATTCTAGACTTAATTTAGTCCGCTGTGCCAAATTTCGTGCAAATCGAAAGATATATAGAGACTTTGGTGCACCATTTACATTAAATCGGACGAAAATATATAGGAGCTATATCTAAATCTAAACCGATTTTTCACAATTTCAATAGGGTTCGTCCTTGGGCCAAACAAATGAGCTGTGCCAAATTTCATCCAATTCGGATCATAAATGCGACCTGTACTTTGTTTACAATTTAACATGGGCAGACGGACGGACATGCATAAATCGACTCAGAAAGTGATTCTATGAATATTCTCCAAAGGAAACATGGGCCTATCTCGATTATTTTTGCAAGTTACAAACATATGCACAAAGACATAATATCCTGTACCACAGTGTGGTGAAGGTTATAAAATAAGTCATTGGATGTCAAGGAAAAATGGATGTTAGGTATGCATCCCTTTGGGCATACGATCCTTTTATTATTCAGGTAAAACAATTGTTCCTCTTCTACCATTAACTTCGAATCGTCTTCGAAGAACCACATGATCGATTTTCGACTTGTTTCGGGTACATATGCATAGTTTTCAGTTATATTTTTTCGATTTCGATTTCAGACAAGTCGATTAACAATTTTCCGTCCGCTTGTCTATCTGGCTGGATGGCCCGATAACTCTTGAAGAGTGTAATTTTCAGAGAGCTGGAAACATAAAATTTGGAATAATAGTTGCTGTTGGAATATAGAATTGAAATATGGAAGCATAGTACTTATGTGTACTAAACGGTACTATATTTGGTACAACTTGATTATGTGTGAACGTATAGAGCTGGACTCCATAAATTTTACTAAATATGGTACAATTTGGATCTATGTGAACGGATAGAGCTGGAATCCTGAAATTTATGATCAAAAATTACTGTTGCAATGTGGAATTGAGGAAGTTTTAGAAACTCGTGCTTACATCTACGAAAAGTAATAAATGGACTTAAATATGGACTTAAGGTTATTATTGGAGTGTATGACTTAAGTTGTTTCACAAAATTTGGTCCATTTTGGACTTTGGTGAACGGGTAGATCTCGAATCCTGAAAGTTGCAAGGTTATCGTTGGAGTGCGGGAAAAGTTCAGAATGGTGCCAAATCTGTTACAATTTTGTGAATAGGTAGAGTTTGAATTCTTTAATTTGGACTTACGATTAATATTTGAAAGTAGGTTTGGAATATTGAGATAATTTGGAATATGGGTACATAAAGTACAGAATCTGATATTTTTTACTTTTCTGTACGAAAAGAACAAAATTTGGTACTAGTTGGACTTTGGTGGAAATAATTACATATGAGTATGAAAAGTACTAAATGATACAAAATTTGGAACAATTTGGATTTGGTTGAATCCTGAGATTTGGAATTTAGATAACTGTTGAAGTGTAGTATTGAGTTAGGGAAACAACTTTGGAAACTCGAAAATTATGAGTACAAATAGTAAATAGAATTTTGATAGGGGAGATAGCTGATAACCTAAAATTTTGAAAGGACAGTTAGAAAGAAGTACCAAAGGGTTTTTGGTACTAACTGGTACTAAATTTAGTGCGAAAAGTTCTAAATCGAAGTTGCTGAAATATATAATTGAAATTCTGACCTATTTCTTTGTAATGGAAATAAGAAAAAGATTTCAAAAAATAGTGTTTTTGTGTATGAAGAGTACTAAATGGTAATAAACTTGATATTAGATGTAGAAATAGAGGTGGAATTCAGAACTATAGTACAACAAATTATACAGTATTTACGATTTCCATAAGAAATATTATTATACCCTACACAACTATGTTGTCAGGGTATTATAGCTTTGTGCAGCCCCCCCTCTGATGTGGGAGTTATACGTAATTAGGTAAAGGTGACTATGTGCATAGTATTACTATTACTCCATTGAGGACGGAAATGTCGCGCTGATCGCTTTGAAATTGTACATGCATTTCCGATTATGGTCAAGGACGACGCCTATGGTTTTCGGTGAAGTTGAGATTTCATTCAGGGATTGCAATGAACCGAAAACTTTAATTTTGTCAGATTTTCAAGTCGCTCTAGAGGTGTGATGCAGAACATCACATATTTTACTCTGACTTAGAAAGTGGAGTTGTTGATCTATAATCGGTAAAAAGGGTGCCAATATCATGAAATATTGCCCAGGCTCAGAATATAGAACCGCCGAAAGTTAGTTGTGTAGGATATCATATGGTCGGCCCCGTCCGACTTTACTGCTCCGCTCACTGGTTTTTTGTATTCCCTTTCCGCATACGAAGTAGCGGGCACAATGCTAGTTTTCTATAAAGAATGTCTAGCTCAGTTTATCGCCTAGGTTCTTGACGAATTTTAAAAGTGTATCAGAGCCACAAGCATGGATTTATTTAAACGTAATTTTTGAGGGAATGTCAGAACCACAATCGTAGGTGTTTTCAGGATATTTCTTTTCAATATTTTCGATATGGTAATAAATTCCCATATCATTCATTTTTGTGTTATCATTTACTTCACATCTAATTTGTATATTCTTTTTCTTCTTTTTCGTCCTCATTTATCATTGTAATTTTGACATTTATAGACAATAAAATACAACTTTCAGCAAATATCATTCATTTATGTCACTACTCCATACAACATTACACCTGACATGGAAATCTATTTATAAAACCACATTTTCAGATGATAAGGCTGGAAATTATATAACACCGCATTTCTAGCAACCAATCCCCATATGTGCAAACCATGTATGTGTATGTGTGTATGATAAAACCCAAAACATCATTTATCAATTGTGATATCTTGACAAAGCCACATTCGCTTAATGTCGAATTGCTGTCATTCGTTGTTTCATTTTTTCAAGTTATCATCATTGTGATAATTAATCAATTATTGGGCTGAGAGAGACTTTAGACTTCATTTTGTGATATATGTGTGTGTGTACTGCAAACAATAAGTTTTTCCCCCAGGGGAGAAAAATAGTGGCAAATGTTGATGACATTGCCTAACATTTCGCACCGCATATGATGTTGGGACTCCTGCAATTTACTAAAAAAACCCACACAATGTTAAACTATGATCATCATCATCATGCAATGGCAGACAGACTGTCTTTGTCATCAGTCTCATCGTGTGGCTTATGTTTGTACAGGGTGAAGGGAGAGGAGCAAAGGACAGCCGTGGAAAAACAACAAACCCACGTTAAGCCAACAAGTAAAGGATAAAAATGGTCTAGGCAACAAATAAAAACAAATTGCATACTTTTAGGTTGTTGCAATCGTGACGTTGGCGTTGGCTGCACAACACCCCTGCCAGCCAGTCAGCCAGCACACAAACACTCCAACACACAGACACCACGGCACAGAGAGCCAGGGATTAGTAGGTGTGAATAACTTTTATGACTTGGATTTTGAGCTCTGGTCCATAAGGAGTAGGTTTGAAAGGACTCGGAGATAGACAGACAAACGGACAGTTGTCAGTTTGTTGTTGTTTCTTTTTTCTTCTACGTGTTGTTGTTGTTGTCTATTTCACACAAGAAAAATAACAAACAGCAAAATGGAACGATGTCAACAAGAGCCACGTTGATTCCCAGTTCACAATTCACTTAAATTATTGAGGGATTCAGAGTTTTAGAAAAGCTGACTTTTATTTAAACACTTCGCTTCAGAAGGATTCACCTTTTTTTTGCTTGTTCCATTTTATAAAATTGTTGTTGTCTCTATGCTCCTCTACATTTAATGATGTGCTTTTATTTTTTCTAGTTGTTGTTCCTGTTTTTTTTTTAACTAACAGACACCAACGCTTCATTAGTGTAATGAAGAAATATAAGTACAATAAGAGTCGTTACACAGTTGAACAACATCAGATGGTGTTGACGTTGTTGGTGTGTGTGTGTATGTGTGTGACAATGTGTGAGTGTCTTTGTGCTACAATTCCATGGAATGTTTGCCTGCTGTTGGTCCTTTGTATTAAGAAACGAAATCGAGGAGAAACAGCAGCATCAAACACATTGCAGTTCAAAGTTCACACCGAACCGAAGGAACGAAATGAAGCGACGACACTAGAACACGCAATGACATCCTTTTTGGTTGGAAAATATATACAGGACATACAATTAGCAAATTAAGGCAATGATTTGTAATGCAATGTACACGAAGACTACTACTATTACGACAACTACTTAAAGAAATTGATATTTGTTGTATTTATATCGAGGAAATGAGGTTGTTTAGTGAAAATTAATTTAAAATTTTCAAGAATATTTTTTTTAGGATTATGCGACTCACCCAAGTTAATTAAAAAAAAATTATTAGAAATATTTTTGGAGGCCTATCAAAGGCGTGGATTTTGAAAAATATTTTTTGGAGGCATATCAAAAGGTTGGATTTTTTTTAAATTATTTTGTCAAGGCGCTATTCTCATCACCCGATGAAATAGTGAGCTAATATGTGCCGCGAGTTCACCCATAAGAACTATAAAAAAAATGGGTTGAGGCGTCGGACTAGTTGCCCACTCTCGGAAAACCCAACCAACTATGAATAAGCAAAGAAAAAGGAAACCAAACCCCCCTAATGTTGACGACCCCCGCAAACGTATAAAGGACCACGACACTTGGATTGTGCGCACGTTTTACAGAACAGGCGCAGTGTTCGCTTTGGCGGATATACTCAAAAAGTACAAAGCCGATATAATTGCCTTACAGGAAATGCGATGGAAAGGGAAAGGCGTACGTAAATCAGACGATTACGCCCTGTATTATAGCTGCCATGAAACGAGACATGAATTTAACTGCGGATTTATGGTTAACAGGAAAATGAAAGACCTTGTCTCCAGATTCACTCCAGTAGATGAGCGAATTGCTATAATCCGTATAAAAGCGAAGTTCTTCTACATCAGTCTAATTTGCGCTCATGCCAGCTTAGTAACAAGCCAGCTAAGTAACGAGCCAGCTAAGTAAGTAAGTATTATAGGCGTCGACTTTTTATAAATAGTTTTTTCGAGGCCTATCAAACTTCGTTACTTAGCTGACTTGTGACAGAACTTTCGTTCTATAAGCCGAGCTTTGAAAAGATTTTCGGGCGCATCGGTCTTTTGCGCAGTTTTTCCAATTTGAAAGATCATTTTCGGCAATGTTGCCTTCGAATTGATCTTTCCGTCGTATTCGTGGCCTTCCCCTTCAGCGTGAACCATCAGCTGGTTCGCTTTTATATGCCTTCTGGGCTGGGGCATCTTCACCATCTTCTCACAACATGACCTAGCCAACGTAGTCGCTGCAGCTCAATACGTCTAACAATGTCGATGTCCGAGAATAGCTTCTCAATTTGTTCAAAGGTGGCTGTTACAGCTCTCAATGTTCGACACATTATATCGATGTCATCGGCGTAGGCGAGTAACATGTGTTGTTTAGTGTACATAGTGCCATTTCTATTCACCTTTGCCTCTCATATGACCATTTCCAGCAGGATGTTAAAAAGGTCACACGACAAACTGTCACCTTGTCTGAATCCTCGTTCGGTATTAAAAGGCTAGTGTATACCACACGCTATACCGTCACCTATTATTGGTTCTGGGGTATCCACTTCACTGCTACTATTTGATACCAGATGTTTTTCAAAATGCTCCTTACAGATCCTCAGCACGGTGTCTGTATCTGTCACCAGGTTTCCTTCTTTATCTCTACAGGAGGATGTGCCTGCGCCAAAGCCTTCAGTTTGATGTTTTACCCGTTGGTAGAATTTTCGGACTGCATTCTGACTCCTGTACATTTCGTTTTTGTCACGCTCACGTTTTTCTTGTTCTTTCTTCTTTTTTCTTAAAATACGTTTCTCCTCTCTTTCCTTTTCTCCCGATAGTTCTCCATCGCATTACGTGTTGCTACTGCCCACAGGCTTGCCCTGTACGCTGCGTTTTTCATATCAGTAACATTACAACACTCCTGGTCGCACCACGGATTTCTTGATGGTGGTCTTTGGTACCTAAGTGTTGCTTTTGCTGCAGTTTGAAGGAATTGGGCAATTCTCTGCCATTTTGCTTCTATATTATTATCGGGACAAGGGGTGCCTTCGTCAAGCAGTTGGGTAAGTTGAGCGGAGTAGGCTTCTGCTATCGCACCGACGGTGGGACGAAATATATTTTCCCTTCCGATTTTTGCATTAAAATCTCCTAGCAGAATTTTAATGTCATGACCAGGGCTACGATCATATGCTATTTCTAGGCGCTCATAAAATATGTCTTTGGTCTGTTCATCTTTATCTTCGGTCGGAGCATGGGCGCAAATGAGACTGATGTAGAAGAACTTCGCTTTTATACGGATTATAGCAATTCGCTCATCTACTGGAGTGAATCTGGAGACGAGGTCTTTTATTCTCCACCATAAATCCGCAGTCAAATACATGTCTCGTTTCATGGCAGCTATAATACATATAATACTGATTTGTTTACGCCAGTCCCTTTCCATCGAATTTCCTGTAAGCCAGCCAATAATATCGGCTTTGTACTTCTTGAGTACATCCGCCAAAGCGAACAATGCGCCTGTTCTGTACAACGTGCGCACATTCCAGTGCAGATTCACAGATCGTGGTCCTTTTAAAACGTTTGCGGGGTCGTCAACATTAGGGGCGTTTGGTTTTCCGAGAGTGGACAACTAACTCGACGCCTCAATCCATTTTTTATAGTTCTTATGAGTGAACTCGCGGCACATATTAGTTCACTATTTCATCGGGTGATGAAAATAGCTCCCCAGGTGGCACCGCGGGAGGTCAGTGTCCACAATTAAGATGCAAGAAGGACCAAGATAAGCCTGGACTTCGCCATGTTAAAGCCAATCAGAGTCGTTTCTAGGTATCTAAAAAATATTTTTAAAAAATGCTCTTATAAAGGCCGTTTGTTTATATGTCTACTTTAAATAATAAAGTATATATTTCTAGTGCCTAAACCCCCTGTCCTCCTACTACTCAGCCCCGTGTTGTACAGGACATTTATTATTGGCCAGCATCCTGTCACCGATGATTGATGACTGTAAAACATAACGAAAAGGATAAAAGGTAAAAAAACTGAGATCTCCACCAACCCCAGTCCGACCCTCAATAACATTAAGTGCAGTACTGCACTCAAACAATACATACCTACAAACATACATTTAATGCATTTACTGTTTCATATTTGCTCCCCAACAAACTTGTTTACTTGCAATTGTATGTGGAGTGTGTGTATAGACACGATTTAAGTGCATCGAGAAGGAGTAGTGGGTTGGAGTGTGTGTGTGTGCGTGGAGGTGTGCAGGTTTTTGCAAAATAAAATAATACCCGGTTTTAAGTACTTGTAATGATAAACAAACTGACAATATTAAATACACATTTGAGGGAGAGAGAAAACAAAAGCCAAAATCTGAAGTAAGATAGGCAGCCAGTAAGTCCCGCCAAATAACCCAGCAGTAAGGTTAAGTCGTAGCTCTTGCCTTCCTATGCGGTTGGTTGGGGAGGCAAAAATGGTCTTCCAACAAAATAAACAAAGTCAGCTGGCATACGTACAATTTATGTAGGCAGATATGTAGGTATGTATATAGGGTATGCGGTAGTAATACCGGCCAACCGACCGAAAATTCCAAGCCATCCTGCGGATGGAGAAAAATTGTAAGCGAAACACTTAAAAAGCTATTTGCACACCGCATACAGTAAACAAATATGTTACAGCCTACCACACACACACCGACACAAACACAGAAGAGACAGATATACAGGGCGACAGGCCTTTTTACCATACCATAAGTCGTGTCGAGACCCTCTCCTTTACCCGCAGTCCAAAGGAGTGGGGCATATTTTTTTTTAAAGTATAGCTGTAGTAATCCGCAACTGTTTCACATGAAAATTGTATGTAATGACGCAACGGTGTGTGGCGGTATGTGTGTGAGTTTATTGCAGGATCTATGAAATAGCGGAGGAGAATAACCATCGGTGTAAACGTAAACACATTTACAAGTCTCTCTATATGGTTGGAGATATATACCGAACAAAATAGAATGCGTATGTTAGTAGAAGTTCATTTACACACACTTACACGAACACCCACACACACAGACAACAGTTTACTTTCCTTGCAAATAGCGTTCGTATGAAGATGAAAATGAAACAACTTCTACTTGGTTTGTTTATTTGTTGTTGTTGAGTCCAGTAGACTCTATCACTTTGTGATTATGTGTCTCTATGCGTCTGTATGTGTGTGTGTGTGGCTACGTTTTGGGTTTATGATGATGATCATCCTCATAGTAGGATATTTTTTTAAAAGCTATGTGGCTTTGGTGCTGCAAATGCTTTCACACACATACCACTACAGACAAACATACATACATATGTTACTGATGCTGCTGTTGTTGTTTTTTATAATTTACACCATATTTATCTACTAATGCTTATGTCTGAGTCCTTACTTCGGATTTCTGTTTTTTGTTTTTTTTTCATCTTCTTTGCTATGTATGTGTGTGTGTGGCCAGTGGGGATGAATGTCAGTTTAAAGAACGTTGAAGAAGAAAAAATGTGTAGCTGCTGTTAAACGTAATGAAAGTTATAAAGTGCGAAAATATACATTAGGGTCAACTTTTATCTAGCATTAATTTCTTATAATAGGATCAGACATACACTGTAAAGAGAATACAAACAGGGATATACTCTCATATGTATGAGAGAGGGTGGGGAATGAAATGTGTGGTATGGTTTTGAATTTGTAAGTCTATAATGGGGAGTAGTTTATGGGCTGAGGCGCTAAAAATAAAATGGAGGAAGGAAATAATAAAAAAATAATCTCGAAAGTATTTAAAAAAATCACAATGGGACACCAAAGGTCAGCTAAGTGTCAGAAAAATATTTTTAAGAAATCCACACCTTTAACAGGCCTCGAAAAAAATGTTTTTAAAAAATCCACGCCTTTAACAGGCCTGGAACAAAATGTTTTTAAGAAATCCACGCCTTTAACAGGCCTCAAAAAATATTTTTAAGGAATCCACGCCTTTAACAGGCCTCGAAAAAAATGTTTTTAAGAAATCCACGCCTTTGACAGGCATCGAAAAACATATTTTTAAGAAATCCACGCCTTTGATAGGCATCGACCATTTTTTTTAAGAAAACGACGCCTCTGACAGGCCTCGAAAAAAATGTTTTTAAGGAATCCACGTCTTCGACTGGCATCGAAATTTTTGCTAAGACTTCGCCGCCTTTGACAGGTATAGAAAATTTTTTAAAGAAATCGACGCCTTTTTTAAGACTTCGACGCGTTTGACAGGCATAGAATTTTTTTTGAGAAATCGACGCCTTTGACAGGTATAGAAAATTTTTTTAAGAAATCGACGCCTTTTTTAAGACTTCGACGCTTTTGACAGGCATAGAATTTTTTTTGAGAAATCGACGCCTTTGACAGTCCGCGGAAAAAATATTTTAAGAAATCCACGTATTTGACAGGCCTTGAAAACATATTATAAAAAATTGACAGTCCTTAAAAAATATTTTAAGAGATCTACACTTTCTGATAAAAATATTGTACATAAATATTTTTACATAATGTACACCTTCCTCAAATTCTTAAAAACATATCTCTAAAGATCGAAAGAAAAAAATATATTTTAAAAATCCACTTGATAGGCTTCGAAAAATATGTTTACAAAATGTACGCATTGTACAATTATTTAAAAAAAATCGAAGACTTTGATAGGCAGCGTAAAATATATTGGCCTTTGAAAAACATTCTTTAAAATATCCACGCCTTGTGTTAGCCCTTGAAAATATTATTCAAAATATCCACGCCTTGTGTTAGCCCTTGAAAAATATTCTTTAAAATATTCACGCTTTGTGTTGCTTACTTAGCTGGCTTGTGACAGAACTTTCGATCCATAAGCCGAGCTTAGAAAATATTTCCAGGCGCGTCGATCTTTTGCGCAGTTTTTCCAATTTGAAAGACCATTTTCGGCGATTTTGTTTTCGACTTGACCTTTCCAACGTATTCTTGGCCTTCCCATTCTGCGTGAACCATCAGTTGTTCGCTTTTATATGGCTTCTGGGCTGGGGCATCTTCATCCATTCTCTCAACATGACCTGGCCAACGTAGTCGCTGCAGCTCAATACGTCTAACAGCATGGGTAATATCAGCCTATTGTAAAGTGTGATATTGGTCTGGCGGGAGGTGGCCCTGTTTCTAAACTGCTTACTTAGACCATAGTAGCATCGGTTGGCCATCACTATCCTTCCCCGAATTTCAAAACTGATGTCATTCGTTTTACTTATGGCGGTACCAAGGTATATAAAATCTTAGACTACCTCGAAGCTGTAGTTCTCAAGTTCCACGGTTGCTCTGAGACTACTGGACGTCTTGCGCGTTGATACCATCAACTTGGTCTTCTCGCGGTTACTTTCAGACTCACTTTGGTAGACTTCTTCTCAATTTGTTCAAAGGTGACTGTTACCGCATGCAATGTTCGACCCATTACATCGATGTCATCGGCGTAGGCGAGTAACATGTGTTGTTTGGTGTACAGAGTGCAATTTTTGTTCACCTCTTCGTCTCGTATGACCTTTTCCCGCATGATGTTAAAAAGGTCACACGACAAACTACCACCTTGTCTGAATCCTCGATCGGTATTCCGACTTCAACTGCCGGTCTTATGCCACTTAAAGTTATCCTGCATAGCCGAATTAATTTTGCAGGAATGCCAAACGCATACATGGCTTGAAACACCTCTGAACGGATAGGGCTGCGGAATGCGGCTTTATAGTCGACAAATAGGTGGTATGTTTCGATGTGTGTTTTTCGTGGGTCTTTTCCAGGATTTGGGGCAGAGTGAAAATCTGGTCAATGGTGAATTTGTCAGGTCTGAAGCCGCATTGGTATGGTCCAATAATGTCATTGACCATTGGCTTCAATCGTTGACACAGCACACTGGATAGCACTTTATATGCGATGGGAAGAAGACTTATTTCTCTATAGTTGGCGCATACCGTATTTTCTCCTTTTTTGTGCACGGGACACAGGATGCTGAGGTTCCAATCATTGGGCATGCATTCCTTTAGCCAAATTGTACTAATCAGCTGGTCCTCACCAGCATCTGACCACCAGTCTTGAATAGTTCGGCTGGTAACCCATCGGCTCTTGCTGCTTTATTGTTCTTCAATCTACAATCTATGCCATCATATCTTATTGGTTCTGGGGTATCCTCTTCACCGCTACTATTTGATACAAGAAGCTTTTCAAAATGCTCATTCCAGATCCTCAGCACGCTGTCTGTATCTGTCACCAGGTTTCCTTCTTCATCTCTATAGGAGGATATGCCTGCAACAAAGCCTTCGGTTTGGCGTTTTACTCGTTGGTGAAATTTCCGGACTTCATTCTGACTCCTGTACATCTCGATTTGCTCCCGTTCCCGTTTTTCTTGCTCTTTCTTCTTTTTTCTGAAAATACGTTTCTCCTCTCTCCTTTTCTCCCGATAATTTTCCATCACATTACGTGTTGCCACTGTCTGCAGGGTTGCCCTATACGCTCCGTTTTTCATATCAGTCGTATTACAACACTCCTGACCGTACCATGGGTTTCTTGGTGGTGGCTTTTGGTACCCAAGTGTTGCTTTTGCTGCAGTTTGTAGGGAGTAGGCAATTCTTTGCCATTGTGTTTCTATACTATTATCGGGACAAGAAATGCTTTCGTCAAGCAGGTGGGTAATTTGAGCGGAGTAGGCCTCGGCTACCTGTTGTGTTTGCAGCTTTTCGATCGAGTTTCCGTGTTGTATTATATCGCACCTTTGCTGCCACATTAAGACGAGTGCGAACCATGACTGCTACAAGGTAGTGGTCCGAATCGATATTCGCTCCTCGTATCGATCGAACGTCTAATACACTGGATGAATGCCTTCCGTCTATCACAACATGATCAATTTGATTTCTCGTTGCTTGATCAGGAGAAATCCAGGTGGCCTTGTGTATATCGAGATGCTTGAATCTGGTGCTGCTAACTACCATGTTTTTTGCTGTCGCGAAGTCAATCAACCTCATGCCGTTGTCGGATGTTTCCTAATGGGGGCTGAAATTTTCGACGATGGGGCCAAATATATTTTAATATATATTCCGATCTTTGCATTAATGTCATGGCCAGGGCAACGATCATATGCTGTTTCTAGGCGCTCGTAAAATATATAGTTGGTCTGCTCATCTTTGTCGTCGGTCGGAGCATGGGCGCAAATAAGACAGATGTAGAAGAACTTCGCTTTTATACGGATTTTAGCAATTCGCTCATCTATTGGAGTGAATCTGGAGACGAGGTCTTCTATTCTCCTGTTAACCATAAATCCGCAGCCAAATTCATGTCTCGTTTCATGGCAGCTGTAATTTAGGGCGTAATCATATGATTTATTTACGCCAGTCCCTTTCTATCGCACTTCCTGTAAGGCAATAATATCGGCTTTGTACTTCTTGAGTACATCTGCCAAAGAGAGAACTGCGCCTGTTCTGTACAACGTGCGCACATTCCAAGTGCAGATTCGCAGATCGTGGTTCTTTATACGTTTGCGTGTGTCGTCAACGTTAGGGGGGTTTGGTTTCTTTTTCTTTGATTTTTTATAGTATGGTCGGTTTTCCGAGTGTGGGCAACTAACCCGACGCTTCAGCCCATTTTTTATAGTTCTTATGGATGAACTCGCGGTACATATTAGTTCACTATTTCAATGGGTGATAATACCGCGGGGAGGTCAGGGACCACAATGGAGAAGAGGTACCAAGATAAGCCTGGACTTCGCCATGTTAAAGCCAATCAGAGCCGTTGCTTGGTATCTATCATCCCCTACGCCACATAATATATGTTATAAAAACCCAATTAATTCATATACAAATTATCCCAGTTGTTTGCAATTTATGTGATTAAATTGTTCGGCACGTTTTACACATTAATTAAAGGCAATTAGTTACTTGTATTTATTTAATTCACCCACCAGTTTTCTCTTCGCAGCAGCACCACAATATATCCTTTTTTCTCATAAGTGGAACACAAATAGATCCTTGATTAAACATAATTTCATTGGCCATGAAATTGGATGAATAAATTGCTATTGGGCAAGAAATCGAATTGAACCGAATTCAACTGTACCACATCGCACCAACGAATAAAAAGTAGAGCGTGTGAAAAACAAACCCTTTAAGCTTCGTTAAACATCATCTCATTTATGAATTTATTTTGAATGTTTTCTTCTTCTTTTTTTCCTTCTTTCCAAATATTTATTAATATTTACTTTAATTACCGAACTTACAGAGAAAAAAAAGCAACGGCGATGAATGACGATGTTGATGATGGTTAAAGGGAAAAAAGTCCGTCCGTCCGTCCGTCCTTGCTTCATTAAAAATGATGGTTGAATATATATTCAATTTTTTGAAGTGAAAGGGAATACGTTGTCCTTGTTAACGTGTGAATGTATGAGTGTTGATTTTTTTGCTACATATTTTCTTTCACTTAACATCAATATCATGATTACTGCATACGACGAAAAAAACACAACCAACAAACCCGCATTTTAATTTTTTTCTCGCCCCACATATCCATGGAATATATGGGTCAGTTTTAATTGTGGGTGGAATGACAAATAAACCCCAAAATACATATACACACACATATACGTATATCATTGGGAAACCATTTTTCCAATTTGGAAACTTTATGAGTGTACGAGTGTGTGTGTTTCAGGATAACAAATGTGTATAAAATATATGAAAAAAATCACCAGAGAAATTGTGTCGGTCTTTAATTTTGAATTGCTGCCTTTGTTTGTGGATATATGTGTGTTCTTCTTTTTTTGGTAGTGGGTCCATTCTGTTTCATAAACAATTGCCGTTTACATTAAAACCGGCTTATTGTAGTTATTTTAAATTAAAACAAAATAATAACAATAAAAATCAGGGTATGGGTTTAAGGCGTAGAAGAGGTACGACTCTATTCAACATTTATGCTGGTCATCACAATGGGACATCAAAGGTCGGCTAATGAATGTTGGCCCTAAACGAGGTCTCAAATATCTTTGCCTCGGAAAAATATCATTAAAAAATCCACGCCTCTCATATAGGCCTCGGAAAATATCATTAAAAAATCCACGCCTCTCATATAGGTCTCGGAAAAATATCGTTAAAACAATCCACGCCTTTCATATAGGCCTCGGAAAAATATCATTAAAACAATCCACGCATTTCATATAGGCCTCGGAAAAATATCATTAAAAAATCCACGCCTCTCATATAAGCCTCGGAAAAATATCATTAAAACAATCCACGCATTTCATATAGGCCTCGGAAAAATATCATTAAAAAGTCCACGCCTCTCATATAGGCCTCGGAAAAATATCATTAAAAAATCCACGCCTCTCATATAGGCCTCGGAAAAATATCATTAAAAAATCCACGCCTCTCATATAGGCCTCGGAAAAATATCATTAAAAAAATCCACGCCTCTCATATAGGCCTCGGAAAAATATCATTAAAAAGTCCACGCCTCTCATATAGGCCTCGGAAAAATATCATTAAAAAGTCCACGCCTCTCATATAGGCCTCGGAAAAATATCATTAAAAAGTCCACGCCTCTCATATAGGCCTCGGAAAAATATCATTAAAAAGTCCACGCCTCTCATATAGGCCTCGGAAAAATATCATTAAAAAATCCACGCCTCCACGCCTCTCATATAGGCCTCGGAAAAATATTCATTAAAAAATCCACGCCTCATATAGGCCTCGGAAAAATATTCTTTAAAAAATCCACGCCTCATATAGGCCTCGGAAAAATATTCTTTAAAAAATCCACGCCTCATATAGGCCTCGGAAAAATATTCTTTAAAAAATCCACGCCTCATATAGGCCTCGGAAAAATATTCTTTAAAAAATCCACGCCTCATATAGGCCTCGGAAAAATATTCATTAAAAAATCCACGCCTCATATAGGCCTCGGAAAAATATTCTTTAAAAAATCCACGCCTCATATAGGCCTCGGAAAAATATTCTTTAAAAAATCCACGCCTCATATAGGCCTCGGAAAAATATTCTTTAAAAAATCCACGCCTCATATAGGCCTCGGAAAAATATTCTTTAAAAAATCCACGCCTCATATAGGCCTCGGAAAAATATTCTTTAAAAAATCCACGCCTCTCATATAGGCCTTGGAAAAATATCATTAAAAAAATCCACGCCTCTCATATAGGCCTCGGAAAAATATCATTAACGAAATCCACGCCTCTCATATTGGCCTCGGAAAAATATCATTAAAAAAATTCACGCCTCTCATATAGGCCTCGGAAAAATATCATTAAAAAATCCACGCCTCTCATATAGGCCTCGGAAATATATCATTAAAAAAATCCACGCCTCTAATATAGGCCTCGGAAAAATATCATTAAAAAATCCACGCCTCTCATATAGGCATCGGAAAAATATCATTAAAAAAATCCACGCCTCTCATATAGGCCTCGGAAAAATATGATAAAAAAAATCGCCTCTCATATAGGCCTCGGAAAAATATCATTAAAAAATCCACGCCTCTCATATAGGCCTCGGAAAAATATCATTAAAAAATCCACGCCTTGAAAAAATATTCTTAACAAAATCCGAGCCTTGAAGAAATATTTTTTAAAAAATATCCACGCCTTGTTTTAGGCCTAGAAAAAATATTTTTTAAAAATATCCACGCCTTGTTTTAGGCCTAGAAAAAATATTCTTTAAAAAATCCACGCCTTGTTTTAGGCCTTGACAAATTTTTGAAAAAAATATTCTTTAAAAAATCCACGCCTTGTTTTAGGCCTTGACAAATTTTTGAAAAAAATATTCTTTAAAAAATCCACGCCTTGTTTTAGGCCTTGACAAATTTTTGAAAAAAATATTCTTTAAAAAATCCACGCCTTGTTTTAGGCCTTGACAAATTTTTGAAAAAAACATTCTTAAAAAAATCCACGCCTTGTTTTAGGCCTTGACAAATTTTTGAAAAAAATATTCTTTAAAAAATCCACGCCTTGTTTTAGGCCTTGACAAATTTTTGAAAAAAATATTCTTTAAAAAATCCACGCCTTGTTTTAGGCCTTGACAAATTTTTGAAAAAAATATTCTTTAAAAAATCCACGCCTTGTTTTAGGCCTTGACAAATTTTTGAAAAAAATATTCTTTAAAAAATCCACGCCTTGTTTTAGGCCTTGACAAATTTTTGAAAAAAATATTCTTTAAAAAATCCACGCCTTGTTTTAGGCCTTGACAAATTTTTGAAAAAAATATTCTTTAAAAAATCCACGCCTTGTTTTAGGCCTTGACAAATTTTTGAAAAAAAATATTCTTTAAAAAATTCACGCCTTGTTTTAGGCCTTGACAAATTTTTGAAAAAAATATTCTTTAAAAAATCCACGCCTTGTTTTAGGCCTTGACAAATTTTTGAAAAAAATATTCTTTAAAAAATCCACGCCTTGTTTTAGGCCTTGACAAATTTTTGAAAAAAATATTCTTTAAAAAATCCACGCCTTGTTTTAGGCCTTGACAAATTTTTGGAAAAATATTCTTTGAAAAATCCACGCCTTGTTTTAGGCCTTGACAAATTTTTGAAAAAAAATATTCTTTAAAAATACCACGCCTTGTTTTAGGCCTTGAAAAAATATTCTTTAAAAATACCACGCCTTGTTTTAGGCCTTGAAAAAAATATTCTTTAAAAAAATCCACGCCTTTTTTAGGCCTTGAAAAAAATATTCTTTAAAAAATCCACGCCTCTGATAGGCCTTGAAAAAGATACTTTTAAAATATCCACGCCTAGATAGGACATAACTTTAAAAAAAAACACGTCTTGTTTTGGTCCTTAAAAATTTTTTTTAAAAAAATCCACGCCTTGTTTTGGTTCTTGAAAAAAGTCCGCACTTATTATATTTAGTTCTTTTTAAAAAGAGGCCACAATAACGCCCTCTTCATGATTGCCTTCAAAATTCCCCATCACACTGTAAATTTATTTGAATATGCATTTTTTATTCCATTATTGCATCCTGAGCTCCGAACATTTTTTGTAGGCTTTTCGAAAAAATAACAAAAAAATGTCAAATAGAATACAGTAAAAACGGAAGTCACTTACATAAGTATGCATACACCAACACACACCCTCACACATACACTTATATATGCAAACTTTGTGTAATGGACATTTGTTATATTGACCATTGTTGTGTCCAGCAGGCATTGTTATTGCACTGAAGTGGTATGATATGAAAAATGGGGGAAGGGAGAGAAAAAGAGCAAGGATGCAAAAAAATTTCAGTTTCACCAATCCTGACAATCAGGACAATCAGTATGCACGTTAAGGCAGGATCCCCTCAAACATTTATTATCAATAACAATAATATAACAAAGTATCGGAATTATAAATATAAATATCCCGCCACCACACACGTGTAGGGGGTGATTGTAGTTGTTATTCTCTTTGGTAACAAAAAATGGAGTTGTTAAATAATTCATGTTTTCATTTCCTTTAGGTTGTTGAGAATTTTTTTGTGAAGTGTCCTTTTTGTTATGGTGTTTATATTTTGCAAATTATGTCAATTTTAAAGGGGCCAGGGAATATGTGGCTTTAAAGTGATGTAGTTTTAAAAAGGTACAACTTTTTGGAAAAATATTTAAAGATGATAAGACCTGTGTAAAGCCCTATTCACCCATTCCTTCTAACCCGCAATTACCCCTCTAGAAAATGATAAAAACAAATCCTTACAATTGTCTCACGTAATGACAAATGGCAATAATATAGCCATTGTTCTAATGAAACCTCCCTTCTTGCCAAAATGAGATCAAAAGTTACGGAGGAGTGGAAAACCAAAAAACTTAGTGTCTGAGTGTGTGTGTGTATGTGTGTCGCCTAGAAATTATGCAAAAATTAGTTAATTTATGAGGTTATCTTATGGCATTTATGGCGTCTGCTGAGAGAGCAAAGAAGCATTCCACACTTCGTTGCACTTCTTTTGTTTTGCAGTTTCGGGTGGTGGTCGTGTACGATGTCTATAAATTTTACATTCTAGGATAATACCACACTTTTTTGCCGTAAGCATTGGGAAAAGTTTGCGGATTCATCCATGGCAAAAGTGGATCCCAACTTCAATGGAAATGCCTTTAAAAGTTCGTGTGTGTTATGCGGATTTATAAACGCAATATGTCTACCATAAGTATGAGTATTTGTTTGTTTTCTGTAAATACTCGTAAGTATGTCTGTTAATATAAACTCATTATCCTACTTTTCTGATTTATTTACATTGTAAATCTCTTTTTTTGTGCATTTGCTCTATGCGTGATGTTGTTTTTTTATTCGATTCTCGATTTTCAGTCTTGTGGTAAATTACTGGCAATTGTGTAAATAAAAGTAAATATTGAATTTGCTTTTAGTTTTGTTTTCAGTTATATTCTCTTTGAAAAGAGGCTTAAATTTAATTTTCTGATGAAACATTTTTTCAGAGGAGTGGATATTCTTTCAAGGCTTATAAGAAGCGTGGATTTTTTTAAGAATATTTTTTCAAGGCGTAGCACAAGGCGTGGATTTTTTAAAGAATATTTTTTCAAAGAATATGGGATGATAGATACCAAGCAACGGCTCTGATTGGCTTTAACAGTGCGAAGTCCAGGCTTATCTTAGCCCCTCTTTCATCTCAATTGTTGACACTGACCTCCCCGTGGTGCCACCTGGGGTAGCAATTTTCATCACCCGACGAAATAGTGAGTTAATATGTGCAGCGAGTTCACTTATAAGGACTATAAAAAATGGGTTGAGGCGTCGGGTTAGTTGCCCACACTCGGAAAACCGAACCTACTTTGAAAAAGCAAAATCAAACCCACCGAACGTTGACGACCTCCGCAATCGTATAAAGGACCACGATCTGCGAATCTGCACTTGGAATGTGAGCACGTTGTACAGAACAGGCGCAGTGTTCGTTTTGGCGGATTATCTCAAGAAGTACAAAGCCGATATTATTGTCATACAGGAAATGCGATGGGAAGAGACTGGCCGATGTAATCAAGAAGTACAAAACCGAGATTATTGCCTTACAGGAAATGTGATGGAAAGGGGCTGGCGTAAGTAAATCAGATGATTAAGTAAATTAACTGCCATGAAATGAGACGTGGATTTGGCTGCGGATTTATGGCTAATAGGAGAATAAAATACCTCATCTCCAGATTCACTCCAGTAGATGAGCGTATTCCTATAATCCGTATAAAAGCAAAGTTCTTCTACATCAGTCACAGTTGCGTCCATGCTACGGCCGAAGATAAAGATAACCAGACCAAAGACATATTATACAAGCGTCTCGAAACAGAATATGATAGTTGCCCTTGACATGACATTAAAATTCTGATAGGAGATTTTAATGCAAAAATCGGAAGGGAAAATATCTTTGGCCCCACCGTCGAAAAATTCAGCCTTCATGAAGAAACATCCGACAACGGTATGAGGTTGATTGACTTCGCGGCAGCAAAAAACCTGGTGCTGCTAACTACCATGTTTTTTGCTGCCGCGAAGTCAATCAATCTCATGCCGTTGTCGGATGTTTCTTCTACCGATCGAAAAACGAGAAATCAAATCGATCATGTTGTGATAGGCGGAAGGCATTCATCCAGTGTTTTAGACGTCCGGTCTATTCGAGGAGCGAATATCGATTCGGACCATCACCTTGTGGCATCCAAGGTACACAGCCGTCTTAATGTAGCTGCAAAGGTGCGATCAAATGTAACACGAAAAGCTGCAAACACAACAGATAGCAGAAACCTACTCCGCTCAACTTACCCAACTGCTTGACGAAAACAACCCTTGTCCCGATAATAATATAGAAGCACAGTGGCAGAGAATTACCCACTCCCCTACAAACTGCAGCAAAAACCACACTCGGGTACCAGAGACCACCATCAAAAAATCTGTGGTACGATCAGGAGTGTCGTAATGCTACTGATATGAAAAACGCAACAACGTGTCGGACAGTAGCAACACGTAATGCGCGTAAAGCCATGTCTGCGTTTGGCATTCCTGCAAAATTAATACGGCTATGCAGTATAACTTTAACTGGCATAAGGCCAGCAGTTAAAGTCGAAAAGGACCTCTCGGAGCCCTTTAATACCGAACGAGGATTCAGACAAGGCGACAGTTTGTCGTGTGACCTTTTTAACATCTTGCTGGAAAAGGTAATACGAGAGGTAAAAGTAAACAGAAATGGCAGAGCATTTGAAAAACTTCTGGTATACAATAGTAGCGGTAAAGAGGATACCCCAGAACCAATAATAGACGACGGTATAGAGTGTATACCGCCTAGCCAAGATGAAGTCAGAATAGCAATCACTTGGCAGAAGAATAATACAGGAGGTGCCGATGGGTTACAAGCCGAACTATTCAAGACTGGTGATCAGATGCTGGTAAGGAAAAGCTGATTAGTACAATTTGGCTAGAATTGTGTCTTGTGTCCCGTGCACAAAAAAAAAACTTTAACTGGCAAAAGATCAGCAGTTAATGTCGGAAAGGACCCCTCGAAGCCCTTAAATACCGAACGAGGAATCAGACAAGGTGACAGTTTGTCGTGTGACCTTGGGTCTGACAGTAAACGGCGAGAAGCCCAAGCTGATGGTATCAACGCGCAAGACGTCCAGTAGACTCGGATCAGCTGTGGAAATTGAGAACTACAGCTTCGAGGTAGTTATAGATTTTATATACCTTGCTGCCGCCATAAACAAAACGAAATACATCAGTTTTGAAATTCGGAGAAGGATAGCGATGGCCAACAGATGCTAGTATGGTCTGAGCAAACACCTCAAAAGCAAGGTCACCTCTCGCCAGACCAAACTCACACTCTACAAGACGCTGATACTACCCGTGATGTCATATGGATCTGAAGCATGAGTACTTGCGCAAGCAGATGAGGCAGCTCTTTGAGTGTTTGAGAGAAAAATTCTCCGAAAGATCGATGGGCCGATCTGCGTTGACGCTGAATATCGCCGTCGAATGAACCATGAGTTGTGCCAGCTACTCTCGGACATTGGCATTGTTAGACGTATTGAGCTGCATCGACTACGTTGGCTAGGTCATGTTGTGGGAATGGATGAAGATGCCCCAGCCCAGAGGGCGTATAAAAGCGAACCAACTGATGGTTCACGCAGAAGGGAAAGGCCAAAAATAAGATGGAAAAGACCAAGTGGAAGACAACATTGCCGAATATTGGAAAACTGCGCAAAAGACTGACGCGCCTGGAAATTCTCCGAAAGATCTATGGGCCGATCTGCGTTGACGGTGAATATCGCCGTCGAATGAACCATGAGTTGTGCCAGCTATTCTCGGACATTGGCATTGTTAGACGTATTGAGCTGCATCGACTACGTTGGCTAGGTCATGTTGTGGGAATGGATGAAGATGCCCCAGCCCAGAGGGCGTATAAAAGCGAACCAACTGATGGTTCACACAGAAGGCAAAGGCCAAAAATAAGATGGAAAAAGACCAAGTGGAAGACAACATTGCCGAATATTGGAAAACTGCGCAAAAGACTGACGCGCCTGGAATTTTTTTTAAGCTCGGCTTATGGAACGAAAGTTCTGTCACAAGCCAGCTAAGTAAGTAAGTATTTTTTCAAAGCCTAAAACAAGGCGTGGATTTTTTTAATAATATTTAATATGAGACGTGGATTTTTTAAAGAATATTTTTTCAAGAGGCAATAACAATCTTCCCACCCTATTATTTTGCATAGCTTTTTTGCTTGCATCTAATGTACGCATAAAATAATTTATGATACCGTTTTCGTATTTATTGTGGAAATTGTAGATATATTTGTTAAAATAAAACAAAAAATGCAAAAAACAACAAACCAACAAAACTGACAGAAATATTTTCATATTTATTTTAATTTGCGTGCCCGACATAAAGTCGTTTGTTATATATATTTGTGTTTTTTTTTTTTTGCTGTTGGTCTTTTGGTGTTTGGTTTTTATTGTTGCTGGTTTTTTTCGTTCATTATTTATATGTTTACTTGGCGCTTACTAACGATTTTTTCGCTCTACGTCTACTATTCATTTGTTTGTTTTATTCGCGTGCCATTGTTTGTGTGTTAGTGTGTATGTATGGATGGATGATTATTTTCCATTCTGTCCGCTGATATAGCTTTTGTTGTTGCCTTTGCTGTTGTTAATGGTGTATTTTCTTTTGCTGCACACAATTTGTGTGCAAATATGAGAAATTTTGTTAAAATTTATTGTCGCCATCGTGGTCGTCGGGTTGGTCTGTTGGTTGGTAATGCTCGTTCGTTCGTTCAGTCCAATACAATCCAATAAACAAATAGACCATCCATACCGGAACATACCGAACAGAGACAAGTGTCAATAATTGTAGGGAGGTATGAATGTGTATGTGTGTGACTGTGTTTATGGGTTGTATTGCGATAGGGATGAAATAATTTGCAGTAAGAAATAAGCTTCCAAATTTTTAAATACATTGGAAACAGGATTATTGGCTTTGACAAAAAACCCTAGAGTAAAGATCCTTACGAAAAATAAGGTCCTTTAGGCGAATTGAAAATATTTTTCCTCAAGGTCCTTAAAAATATTTTTCTCAAGGTTCTTTAGGCGTACTTTTATTGGAAATATATTTACTCTTAAAGGTGGCTAACAACTTTTTTTCTAGAGAATCCACGGCCAAAGAAAATAATTAAAACATATTGTTTTTTAATCCGCTTCTTAAGGATCCTCGATCATAACAGCACAGATTATAATCATCCACAATAAATATTCTATTACCCAATCGAGTAAATAATCTTGGGGTTTCTGAGCCCCGGAGCCATACGACAATTTGGCTTATTGGAGTAGCCCTCTTGATTGTTGGTAGTGGAAATGGGTCTCAGAATTCAAGATACTTTTTCAGCGAAATTTCAGTTTTTATACCCTTCACCACACTGTGGTACAGGGTATTATGTAATTGTGCATATGTTTGTAACAGGCAAAAGGAATCGAGATAGACCCATGATTCCTTTTGAGAATATGCATAGAATCACTTTCTGAGTCGATGTATGCATGTCCGTCTGTCCATCCGTCTGTCTGTCAGTTCACTTTTTTGGACCAAGGACGAACCCTATTGAAATTGCATAAAATCGGTTCAGATTTAGATATAGCTCTCATATATAGTTTCGTCCGATTTTTTGGTGAATGGTGCACCAAACTCCCAATATGAAAAAAAAATTGCACAGAGTACTGAATTAGGTCCAGACTGGTGTCTGCGAAGTTTTGTTAAAAACGGTTCAGATTTAGATATAGCTCCCATATATAGTTTCGTCCGATTTTTTGTGAATGATGCACCAAACTCCCAATATTGGTCGGATTGGGAAAAATTTTGCACATAGTACTGAATTAGGTCTAAATTGGTGCATGTAAAGTTTTGTTAAAATCGGTTAAAATTTTGATATAGCTTCCATATATAGTTTCGTCCGATTTTATGTGAATGATGCACCAAACTCCCAATATTTGTCCGATTTGCACAACATTTTGCACAGAGTCTTGAATCATATTCAGACCGATGTCTGCGAAGTTTTTTTTAAACCGGTTCAGATTCCAATATAGCTTCCATATATAGTTTCGTCCGATTTTATGTGAATGATGCACCAAACTCGTATTATTTGTCCCATTGGAAAAAAAAATTTGCACAGAGTACTGAATTAGTTCCAGACTGGTGTCTGCGAAGCTTTGTTATAATCGGTTCAGATTTAGATATAGCTCTCATATATAGTTTCGTCCGATTTTAGGTGAATGGTGCACCAAACTCCCAATATTGGTCCGATTGAAACAAAATTTTGCACATAGTACTGAATTAGGTCTAGATTGGTGTATGCAAAGTTTTGTTAAAATCGGTTCAGATTTAGATATAGCTCGCATATATAGTTTCGTCCGATTTTTTTGTGAATGATACACCAAACTCCCAATATTTGTCCGATTGGAAGAAAAAATTGCACAGAGTACTGAATTAGGTCCAGACTGGTGTCTGCGAAGTTTTGTTAAAAACGGTTCAGATTTAGATATAGCTCCCATATATAGTTTCGTCCGATTTTTTGTGAATGATGCACCAAACTCCCAATATTGGTCCGATTGGGAAAAAATTTTGCACATAGGTCTAGATTGGTGTATGCATAGTTTTGTTGAAATCGGTTCAGATTTAGATATAGCTATCATAAATAGTTTCGTATGATTTTTAGTGAATGAAGCACCAAACCTCCAATATTTGTCCGATTGAGACAAAATTTTGGACAGAGTACTGTATTAAGTCCAGACTGATGTCTTCAAAGTTTTGTTAAAATCGGTTCAGATTTAGATATAGCTCCCATACACCAAACTCCCAATAATTGTCTGTTTGATCAAAATTTTGTATAGCAAACGCAATTGGGGAAAAATGATGTGTGATATGGTTTGTTGAAATCGGTTCAGATTTTGTTCGATTTTAAGTAAATGGTACACCGAAGGGCTTATGTTTGTTCGATTTACACAAAGTTTGGCAAAGGGCATTAAATTGACTTTAGAGTGATAACAAAAACAAATGGTGTATTCAACGGTTGCTCAATTAGGTCCATGTGTTTATATATAGCTCCCATACATAATTTTTCTCGATTTCATACAAATGGTACACCAAAGAATCCAAATCTGCCCGTTTGACATGCAATGTTCATTGATTTCAGAATGAGATGTGTATGGGGGGTTTTCAATAGGTTAAAATATCTATCTAGATAACACAATTAATTTCGCCCGATTCCATCTCAATAGTCCTCCAAAGATTCTATGTCCGTTCTATCTGCAGGATATTGTAGATATTAATATCTCTTGTATGTACCCAAAGTGGTGAAGGGTATCATATAGTCGGCTCCGTCCGACTTTTGAACATGCCTTACTGGTTTCTTTTTTTTCAAAATTAATGAAGACAAAATGTATTCAAATTGTTATCTTAACACAATTTCATTAACCAGGATTTTTTTTCGCTTGATCCTCCCTTTCTCTCCCACACCCTAAGTAGCTATGCAATCTCTATGCCGACCTGACCATGGTCAAAACTTGCATAAAAATGCATAATTTCTGATAGTGATTTTGCATTTGGTGTGTGTGTTTTTCTATCCCTCTCTCTCCCTCTTAACATGGTTGAATGGACATTTGGTTGCCGGGTAGTATCCAACACAACACAACCCAACCACTACAAATGCATAACCAACTCGAACACAACCAACGCCATTGCCATTACCACCACTATACACTGGATGGCAAAACCAACTGCTCGGCTTCGTTGGGTTATTTTTCGTCCATCAGTGAATTCCGGCCGCCAGCAAAGTTGCAGCAGCAGCAACAGCAGGACAACAGTGGACAACAATGCTTGTACATTAAAATATTTCACATTCAGCAAACAAGGGCAACGAAAACAATAACACCAACAAAACCTGAGCAATAAAGAGTGGCGACACACACATACATGCATACAACAGTTTGCATTTTTTTTTTTTTGCAATGAATGCATCACAGCAGCAACATACACACAGACACAACCACACATATACATACATACGCAATACACAGGCGACAATGTCCATTGTTGCTTATCCTGTATAAATCTGTGTGAATGTGTCGATGTATGTATGTATATGTGTGCGTGCGTATATTCTGTTTAACTACTCCGTTTTTAATGTTGTTGTGCTGTTTCTGCTGTTGTGACATTTATGTATAAATGAACGGATACGGAAGTTCATTTTTTACAATTTATTTGTTCGCTTCGCTTTATGAGAATGTATATGTAGGTTTGGTTGTGCGTGTATGTGTGCACCCATGTGTCCATGTATTTGTGTGTATATATTTATATTGCATAAAAACATTTTAATTTCAAATGTTGTTTTTTTTCTTTTGTGTTATATATAGACAACATTTATATGTAATTGTGGCCAGCATGCTTTGAAAATGATGTCATAACTGCCAAGCCGAGTGTTTTATTATCATCGAATGCATTTGAATATTTCAATTGTAGTGGCAGGCAGAACGAGCAGCAGCACAATTTACACTTATAAAACATTTATATGTAAATAATACATAACTGTGTTTGCAGTGGAAGAACATAAATTTATACATATTTTGAACTGTATACATATATACGACTATAAATTTATTAGAATGGGTATGGGATATTAAATCCTCTATTACAGGTCCTTGGAAACATTTTTTTTACAAAGCCTAGGCCAGAAGGTCATTTGAAAAAAATATGTTTTACAATATCTAGGCTTAGATTTCCACGTCTAAAGGTCCTTAGGAAAAATCTTATTTAAAAATCCTCGTCTAAAGGTCCTTAAGAAAAATTCTGAATTAAAAAATCCACGTAAAGGTCCTTAGGAAAAATCTTATTTAAAAATTTTCGTCTAATGGGTCTTAAGAAAAATTCTGAATTAAAAAATCCGCGAAAGGTCCTTAGGAAAAATCTTATTTAAAAATCCTCGTCTAAAGGTCCTTAAGAAAAATTCTGAATTAAAAAATCCACGTAAAGGTCCTTAAGAAAAATTCCGAATTAAAAAATCCACGTAAAGGTCCTTAAGAAAAATTCCGAATTAAACCAGTAAGGAAATTAGTAAAGTCGGACGGGGCCGACTATATGATTCCCTTCACCACTATGTGCATATTAAACAGCACTATTAACATGAAATTGGAACAAATAAAATATGTGATATTTATCTAAATTTGAATTTGACCTAGATCTATACATAAATATATCATTCGCTTGTTACAATGTGACAAAAGTATGTAAATCGATATTTGTTTGAAATATCAATAGGTCATCCGTTGGGCTATTTCTGTACTTCTAGAAAACGCATCTACGTTATTCTATGCTCATTTTTGTACTAAATCTAAACTGATTTTCACGAAACTTGCCAAAAATCACTCTAGGCTCAGTTCAGTACGTTATGCCAAATTTCGTGCAAATCGAAAGATATATAGGGACATTGGTACACCATTTACCTAAAATCGGGCGAAGCTATATATGGGAGCTATATTTAAATCTGAACCTATTTTCACGAAACTTAGCACACGTCATTCTAGACCTAATACAGTAGGCTATGCCCAAATTCGTGCAAATCAAATGATTTTTAGGGACTTTGGTGCACCTTTACTTAAAATCGGTCGAAACTGAATGTGGGAGCTATATCTAACTCTGAACTGAATTTCACGAAACTTAGCACACATCATTCTAGACCTAATTCAGTAGGCTATACCAAATTTCGTGCAAATCGAAAGATATATAGGGACTTTGGTACACTATTTACCTTAAATCGGGCGAAACTATATATGGGAGCTATATATAAATCTGAACCGATTTCCACGAAACTTAGCACACGTCATTCTATACCTAATTCAATACGCGATGCCAAAATTCGTGCAAATCAAATGATTTTCAGGGACTTTGGTGCACCATTTACCTAAAATCGGGCGAAACTATATATGGGAACTATATCTAAATCTGAACCGATTTTCACGAAACTTGGCACACATCATTCTAGACCTAATTCAGTAGGCTATACCAAATTTCGTGCAAATCGAAAGATCTTTAGGGACTTTGGTACCCCATTTACCTTAAATCGGACGAAAATATATATGGGAGCTATATCTAAATCTGGACTGATTTTTCCCAATTTCAATAGGGTTCGTCCTTGGGCCAAACAAGTGAGCTGTGCCAAATTTCATCCAATTCGGATCATAAATGCGACCTGTACTTTGTTTACAACTTAACATGGACAGACGGACGGACGGACATGCATAAATCGACTCAGAAAGTGATTCTATGCATATTCTCAAAAGGAACCATGGGTCTATCTCGATTATTTTTGCCTGTTACAAACATATGCACAAAGACATAATACCCTGTACCACAGTGTGGTGAAGGGTATAAAAATCCACGTAAAGATCCTTAAGAAAAATTCTGAATTAAAAAAATCCACGTAAAGGTCCTTATGAAAAATTCTGAATTAAATTTAATCTACTTTTAATCTTCTTTTAAATAGTTTTTAATAAATCTATCCCTTAAGGTCCTTTCAAAAATAGTTTTTAATAAATCTATGCCTTAAGGTCCTTTCAAAAAAAGTTTTTAATAAATCTACGCCTAAGGTCATTTCAAAAAAAGTTTTTAATAAATCTACGCCTTAAGGTCCTTTCAAAAATAGTTTTTAATAAATCTATACCTTAAGGTCATTGATAAAAATATTTTTTAATAAATCTACGCCTTAAGGACCTTTCAAAAATAGTTTTTAATAAATCTACGCCTTAAGGTCCTTTCAAAAATAGTTTTTAATAAATATACGCCTTAAGGTACTTTCAAAAATAGTTTTTTAATAAATCTACGCCTCAAGGTCCTTTCAGAAATTATTTTTTAATAAATCTAAGCCTTAAGGTCGTTAAGAAAAAAATATTATTTAAAAAATCCAGCCTAAAGGTCCTCGATCTACCTTAACATAAATGTACAAATAACTACCTCCATTTGTATGTGACAAACTACACCACATGTATATTTGTTTGCCATATAGAGGTATGTATGTATGCATTGCCATGGATAACATCATGTTTGCCATACACACACATATATATAGTTTCCTGCGGCAATTTAAAAAAATTAGGCCAACCATAAATTTATTTATTTATTCACATTATTTTATTATATTGGCTAAATCAAAGCCAATAAATAAATATCTTTGTGCAGTCGTGCATGTGCTTGTGTGTATGTTTGCGATTGGGTGTTTTTTGGTGAACAATCCAAAAAAAAATCTACTTTTTTGCCTGTCACAAAGATTAGCATATTGAACGGAATTGCAAAATCACAAATCTAAAAATTATGCTTTATGTGGCATAATTCACAATACAATGCAACTGAATAATCAAAAAAAAAGTTATATGAAATTTGAGCATATTAAAAATATTATAAAAACTAGTTTTATTGAAAATTTAAACAAAAATTGGATTCTTGTCAAAAATTTAAATCTACGCCTATTGTAGTCTTCTAAAAAATATTCTTTTAAAATCCACGCCTCTGAAATCATCCACAAAATATTGAAGGTCCTTTAAAAAATATTCTTTTAAAATCCACGCCTTTTGTAGTCCTTTAAAAAATATTCTTTTAAAATCCACGCCTTTTGTAGTCCTTTAAAAAATATTCTTTTAAAATCCACGCCTACGGTAGTCCTTTAAAAAATATTATTTTAAAATCCACGCCTATTGTAGTCCTTTAACAAATATTTTTTTAAAATCCACGCCTAATGTAGTCCTTTAACAAATATTCTTTTAAAATCCACGCCTATTGTAGTCCTTTAAAAAATATTCTTTTAAAATCTACGCCTATTGCAGTCCTTTAAAAAATATTCTTTTAAAACCCACGCCTATTGTAGTCCTTTAACAAATATTTTTTTTAAAATCCACGCCTAATGTAGTCCTTTAAAAAATGTTCTTTTAAAATCCACGCCTATAGTAGGCCCTAAAAAAATATTCTTTTAAAATCCACGCCTATTGTAGTCCCTAAAAAAATATTCTTTAAAAAATCCACGCCTTGGTTTAGGCCTTGAAAAAATATGCTTTAAAAATCCACGCCTTGTTTTAGGCCTTGAAAAAATATTCTTTAAAAAATCCACGCTTAGTGTATCCTTAAAGAACAGTCCCTTTGAAAAATTCCTTTAAATGTATCCTTTAGAGACCTACAAATTTCTAACAAGTTATATTGATATCTAATTTACCTAAGTTCTCTCCGTTCATCATCCTCCTCCACCTTTAACGTACTCTCTAGCAAACAATGTTACCATTTAACACTTAATATGTCTAAAACTCTTTTCGAAACTTTGCATTTTTCTTTACTTTTCCCCAGTGCGGAGTACACATTTGTAGTTGCATAAAACTAAAACCTGAAATTGAATACACCACCACCACCTTTAACTACTTTCAAGTTAGGCCGTTCATTGTAACACAAACTTAATGAGTTAAATAAAACTCTGAGTTAATACAACCCAACACTTCAAAGACTTTTAGGGAAAAATGGAAAAATACCTAGAGTCCTGCAAATAGACATTCACATTCATTCATTCTGCAACAACTACAGCAACTGCAACCCGTAAAACAGTTAAGAAATTACATAGCATTAAACTATCCTTCCGCAATGCGATAGCGTTACTCACTGCCACTAACACCACGACTACGGCGCGGTGTAATAGTTTTGATAACAATGTTGCCTCAACAATCATAGTTTACAATTTTTCTCCAACTCGACAGAAAGCTAACAACACATACTCGTCGCCGTACTAGTCTTGAGACTAACATCAAGTATATCTAAGATATATATTCATTGTTAGCTTGAGGAATATAGAAATGCCAGAAAAAGAAGAAGATGAGAAGACGAGTAGAAGTAGATAGAATGCTCAATTCACGCTGTGTGAATTTTTGCTTTTCGTTTTTACGATTCGGAGGAGAAAAAAAGTGTTATAATGTGCATCGTACAATGTGTGTGTAATGGAGGATGAACAGTGGTGGGAATTTTTAAAAAAAGTTTCATAAATAACAGTTTCGCCAAAAAAAAGTGAACTGTTTTAAAATAAAGAAAATTATTCCACAAAACCTCCACAGCTTAAAAACCGAATCAAAGATCAGCCATGGAACGATGTTCGATATATACATATATATATATATATATATTGTATTTAGCATTTACATCGAAATAATTTGGAAAATACATATGCGAATTTTGTAACACAAATGTAGTCTGAAATAAAGTAGCAATGGCATACAAAAATAGTCACAACCTAGTGAGTGGAGAGTCGCCGCAAAAATAGCAACCACCAAGTAAGGGGTGAGACGGACGACGAAACCTAAAGCACAGCCGAACAATGAAAAAGATATTTTTATTGTCAAAAGAAAAGAGAGAGGAATATGTGAGCAACAAGTGGTAATATAGAGCGAAATAGTAAAATAGTTCTGATATTAATAAAATGTTCACATTTTTTTGGAAAAAATAGTGCTTTTCTATTGATTATAAGAATCAAGTTCAATATAAAAATTTTACTATTAATAAAATTATAAAAATATTAATTCAATGGGTTCTATTTTTGTGTAGTATTAGAATATGAACTCGGTTTTTATAAAATACTTATCCCTGCGAAATATTTCATGGATATAATACGCTTCAGAAGGTATTTCATAGACAGAAACTCCTTTTAGAGGTATCTAACACAAATCAGGTTTTCTAGGATTTCAAGAAGGTCTCTTTAAACAAAAGACTCTTCAAAGATCTTTTGAGAAAACAAAAAATATAATTTTTAAATGTCTTCCATAGACAGAAAGATCTTTAAGAAGTCATATGTAGGCGCTTCAAAAATCCATACACAGATGAAGGCACTCAAGAGAGCTTCCGCATATTTAAGAACTTAAAGAATCATTCTGTAGTTTAAGATTTTTTAGAAGATCATTCATAGAGAAAATAGGTCTTCTATGGATTGGAAAGACATTTTATCCTTTCGAGAAGACTCCTGTAAAAATACGTCTAACAGTTAATTATCCTTTCAAAATATTTCATGGAAACTCTTTCAAGAGGTTTCTAAATAGAAATTAGGGTTTCTAAGGGTAGTATATTAATAAAATCACTTTAAGATGATCCCTTTAAATAGAAGGTTCTTCAAGAGGGCAGCTATACACAAAAGATTATTTAAATGTTATTTGAGAAACACTTTCATAGATAGAAGGACCCTCAAAATCCACACCCAGATAAACATCCTCGAGAGAGCTTCTTAGACCCTTCTAGAATTATTGTGTAGATTAATAACCTTCGGAAGGTAGTTTATATATATGAAATAGGTCTTGTACGGTTTGAAAAGGTGTTCCATCCCTTCGAGTGGACTCCTATAGTTAACAATGACCTTTCCAGAGGACTTACCTAGGTCAAAGACAATTCCAGATATTCTTAACAGATATTACGACTTTCCACAGGTGTTATATACATAAATAAAATAAATCCTCAATAGATTGTCGACATTTAATGAATACTACTGGTAATAGGGTATATTAGGGAGGTATTTCTTATATAGTATAGACTACCTGATATCGCTTATAAATTGGAAATTCTTCCAGAAGTCTTCTATGGATAAAAGTCCTTTCAAGATGTTTTATATATACCTTAATGAGTGTTTTTATAGGCAGAAGAGGATTTCAATATTTAGAAAAGGTTCCTGAAAAGGAACTCATATTTATTAAGACTATTCCAGAGATATTCTACAGATTAAACGGCTAGTGGTATTTTTAGCAACATTGAGGAAGACATCTATACATTGAAGTCACTCCAAGATGTCCACTATCACCAAAAAATAATCGACAGGACTTCCATAGGGATAAGTTAATCGACTTTCGACTAATTGATTAATAGACTTTTCGAATGGAAAATTCTAAAAGTCGATTTTTGGATTAGTCAGTAAAAGTCGAAATTGATTTTGAGCAGGTTTGAGAAAATCGAAAGATCCAATTTCCAATTTTTACCTTTGACTAAAATGTCAAAGGTAAAAATTGGAAAATCTAAAAATCGATTTTTTGTTCAGCGGCAAAAATCTAAAAGTCGGCTATTGCGTATCCTTATCCCTAGACTTCCATCAACGGAATAACCAAACTGAGATTGCTCATAGATTAAAAATTTTCCAAAAATTGTTTTCCCTTCCTTCAAAAGACTCATCAAGATTTAAGGCAACTACAGAAGTCTTTCATCGAAAGATCAACCCTCCAGGTGTGTTATGTAGATA